>NC_049209.1:55019051-55081790 GCF_013347855.1 Anguilla anguilla
CATTGTGTATGCAGGCTGATCTGAGATCAGATTTGTTTGGTGGTTCTTGGTTAGCGTCGGTGACTGGCGCTGGTGCTTCAGCGATGCTAGTCTTCACTCGCTGGTCTGGGATGTGTTAGCCAGGTGTGACTGTTATACAGCAGCTGCATGCACTCTCTCTCTCTGAATTGGCAGTTCTAAATGGGTATAATTTAATTATAATGTGTGTGCAAATGGATGTGTTATGCATGTGTCCTGTATTACATGACATAACATAACATAACATTGTATGATGCTTTCTGCACAGATCTGCAGCTCTCTCTCTCTCTCTCTCTCTGTCTGCACAGATCTGCTGCTCTCTCTCTCTCACTCTCTCTCTCTCTTTGTCTGCGCAGATCTGCAGCTCTCTGTGTCTGTCTGCGAAGATCTGCAGTTTTTTGGTGGAACACAATAAAAACAATCCATAAGTTGGGTATTTCCTGTGCTTTTAAATTCTTTTGTCTTTTTAATTTGAAGTAGTAGTTAAGTGAGCTGGAGCTGGAGCTGGAGCTGGAGCTGTCCGTGGTGCTGAAAGCTCTGAGCTGGGGCTCAGCTTCGTCAGTGTTCACACACAGGACCAGCACAGTCCTGCAGTCGCTTGGAATATCAATGTTTCTGATGTGCCTCAGTTTATCTGTTGTAATACTGCAAAGAATAATAATAATAATCATAATCCATCCATCCAGTATCTATGCTTGCTTATTCCTGGGCAGGGTCGCGGGGGTGCTGGAGCCTATCCCAGCATGCACTGGGCGAGAGGCAGGAATACGCCCTGGACAGGCCACCAATCTATCGCAGGGCACACATACCATTCACTCACACACTCATACATGTGGGCAGTTTAGAGTCTCCAATTAGCCTACCTGCATGTCTTTGGACTGTGGGAGGAAACCGGAGTACCCGGAGGAAACCCACACAGACACGGGGAGAACATGCAAACCCCACACAGAAAAGGCCCTGAGCCGAGATTCGGACCCTGGACATAATAATAATTCAGCACTTATATTGCACTTGTATTTTTATCTTGATGTTGTTAGTCTATTATATGTTGTTGTCGTTCCTCATTCTAGTTTGACTTGTCATAACTCTGACCTTCTGACCGCAGTTCTGCGGTCTGGAGGTTTAAACCTGAAGTTTAAACTCCAACTAAACACTGCAATTCACTTAATGAAATTTACGCTTCCAGAATATTCTTTTTTTGTCCACACGGTGTCACTGTCTACCAGCAAGACTAAATATTTTACAGGGCAAGCAGAAACGCCTACTGCGGGAGAAACCGCAGTTCTCTCCTCAGTCTGTCAGTAAAATAGCATTGAGGCGGAGCCCGGGCATGTCAGGATTACATTTATTTAGATAAACATCATCCTGTCTTATAAATTGCGCGAATGCTTGGATTTATCTCCCGCTTGTGTTCGGGCTTGTGAGGGCTGCAGCCATGGCCGCATCCGAGGGGCTGGAGAGCGCGCGGATTGTCCTTCTATTTTGGCAGCTGCTTTGTCTGCTGGATGCGACGTCAGGGCAGATCGTTTATTCCATTTCCGAGGAGGTAAGCCAGGGCACGTTTGTTGGAAATATAGCGAAGGATCTGAATCTAAAACTTCCTGAACTGGAGACGCGGATGTTACGGGTTGTCTCTGGATCTTCTAAGCACTATTTTGAGGTGGATTTAAAAACCGGAATCCTGTTTGTGAATGACAGAATAGACCGAGAAGAACTGTGCGCGAGCAGCCTCGTGTGCTCTGTCCGGTTGGAGGTCGTTGCTCAGTTTCCTTTGGCATTGCACCGTGTTGTGGTGAACATATTGGATATTAATGATAATCCGCCGACTTTTCCGGGGAAGTCTACGAATATCCGCATCGCGGAGTCCACTGTTCCTGGGGCAAAATTTTCTCTATTTAGTGCAGATGATCCTGACGTTGGCAGTAACTCAGTTAAAACCTATAAACTTGGTTCAAATGAATATTTTTCTCTCGATGTAAACACTGATGGCGATCGAGTGTCTGCTGAGTTAGTGCTGCAGAAAGCTTTAGACCGAGAGAAACAGCCTGTCATCCGCCTCCTGCTGACTGCTGTTGACGGAGGAAAACCCCCCAGATCCGGGACCTTACAGATAACTGTTAACGTTCTAGATGCTAACGACAATGCCCCGGCATTCAGTAGTCCGTTGTACAAAGTTAGGGTGTATGAAAATTCCCCAGTAGGGACGACAATACTAAAACTGAACGCAACAGATCCGGATGAGGACATAAATGGTCAAATCTTATTTTCATTTATCAACGAAGGGGCAAAACATTTTCAGAACGCTTTTGCAATAAATCACACCACCGGGGAAATTACCGTCAGTGGAAATGTGAATTACGAGGAGAGCAGCGCTTATGAGCTTCGTGTTGAAGCCCAGGATAGAGGCCACACGCCTCTGGCGTCCCATTGCAAAGTTCTGGTGGAAATAATTGACAAAAATGATAACGCGCCCGAGATTAAAGTCACGCCTCTATTGGACTATGTCACAGAGGACGCGGGAAAAGGCACTGCCCTCGCGCTTATCACAGTCTCAGATAAGGACGCCGGAAAAAACGGCAAAATCACCTGTTCCGTCTCTGACCCCTCTACATTCACATTGGAAACGTCTTACAGTAATTATTATTCCTTGGTATTGGGTGCGGATTTAGACAGAGAGCGCGTGTCTCAGTACAACATCACCATCACAGCTATAGATGAAGGGTCTCCACCTCTCTCCAGCACCAGCGTTATCACTGTGCACGTTTCTGATGTGAACGACAACGCGCCGCGCTTTCCGGAGCGCGTGATGAACGTGTATTTAAAAGAAAACAGTCCAGTGGGCGCGTTAATATGTACAGTGTCCGCCTTTGATCCTGATGAAAAGGAGAACGCGCGAGTGTCTTATTCGATGTTGGAAAACCCTTCTAAGACAGTGTCCGTTTCTACAGTAGTGAACGTGAACTCTGTGAGCGGAGAGATATACAGCCTGCAGTCTTTTAACTACGAGGAAGTAAAAACGCTCCAGTTTCAAGTTCAGGCCACAGACTCTGGTGTCCCTCCGCTGAGTAACAACGTGACCGTGAATGTTTTTATCCTGGATGAGAATGACAACAGTCCCGGGGTTCTCCCGCCCTATTCTGGCCAGGGCTCCGTTAATACTGAGAGCATTCCCTATGCTGCTGAAGCGGGGTACTTTGTGGCCAAGATCAGGGCTGTAGACGCAGACTCTGGCTACAACGCGCTGCTTTCTTACCACATCGCGGAACCCAAGGGAAGCAGCCTCTTCCGAATCGGAACCAGCAGCGGGGAAATAAGGACTAAGAGGCGAATGAGTGACAATGACTTGAAGACTCACCCGCTCGTCATTTTGGTCTCTGACCACGGAGAGCCTTCCCTGTCTGCAACTGTGTCTATCGATGTTGTGGTGGTGGAAAGTGCGGGTGAAATACAGACGTCGTTCAGACAGCTGCCGGTGAAGGAGGAGACTTTCTCTGATTTAAATCTGTATTTGCTGATCGCCATTGTGTCGGTGTCAGTTATATTTTTACTGAGTCTGATTAGTTTAATCGCTGTAAAATGCCACCGGACGGACGGCGGTTTGAGCAGGTACAGCGCCCCAATGATCACCACTCACCCTGACGGGAGCTGGTCTTACTCTAAATCTACTCAGCAGTATGACGTGTGCTTCAGCTCAGACACGCTGAAGAGTGACGTAGTGGTTTTCCCGACGCCGTTTCCGCCTGCTGATGCGGAGCTGATCAGTATTAATGGAGGGGACACTTTTAAACGGACACAGACGCTCCCCAACAGTGAGAAGGTAAATTGTGTGTTTGATCTATTTCATATCGCCACATCTGCGCGTGTATTTACTGTTCTTTCAGAGCAAAACAACTGTCCTTAATTGTCCCTTCCTTTGTCTGTTCCGGTTCTACTGATGCATATGACAGCAGTGCGTTTGTATTTACTTTCTAATGTCGAGATTTTTGTGGAGCATTTTTTTTCATTGAGATAAAATTTTAATCAATATTTTACCTGTAATTATGAATTTATATGTTCGAGGTAATAGCGACATTTTGTTTCCTCGCGTAATTACGCATTACAATAGCGCTGAGATAAAACACGATTACTGTTGTAAATCCAGATGTGTTGTGAACAATATGTTCCGTCTTTCATTTAAATAAGTTTCAATTACTGTTCCTTTTGCCATAATACATCATTTTGTTGTAATTTGTAGCATAGTTCCTGGCAGTTATATAAGCACTATATTGAACTTGCAATCTGTGTGTGTATGTGCATGAGAGAGAGAGAGAGAGAGAGAGAGAGAGAGAGAGAGAGAGAGAGTATAAGTAAGTCATTTGAAATAAGAAAGTACACCCTCTTTATATTTTAGGATTTTTCGTAATGAGTCACAGCTATCCTTCATCTACTGCTCACTCAGCCACACATAACAAATTTTACTCTGTCATTATTTGTTCGGCAAAATATAAGCCAACGTGCAGAAGCCTTTTGTGAAAAGTAAGGGCACCCCACAATGCAGTAGCTCGTGCAACCCCTTTAGCTGCAATAACCTGACGTCATCATTTTCTGTATGCCCTTATCTGCCTCTTACATCACATTGGACGAATTCTGGTCTCATAATTTTTACGAAACTGCTTGATTAATTCAGAAAATTTACTGGATAGGTTTGAACTAGCTCCGAACGGCCGCGTGGCGTCGCTGTTGACCATGAACGCGAGACATTTCTCCTGGATGAGACTGGACTCCTCCTTGTCTCTGAGCTCGCGCTGGGAGGGGGCACAGCCTTTGTTACGGCGAGCGAAGAATGAGAGCATTGCATAAATAAGATCTTCTTTTGGTATCATGATGCGTGCTTTAATCTCTGTGTGGCTTTCACTGAATGCTTTACGGGAATCGTGAACGCCCGTTTGGATTTCTGCGGACTCCGTGATTGGATAAATGAGGTGATAATGAATCGGCCTGGCCGAATGGATCCTGCGTCGCTCTGCGTTCTGCTTCTGTTGTGCTGCTGGGGCTTAGTCCGTGGACAGATATCGTACTCCGTGTCGGAGGAGGTAAAGCTAGGCACCTTTGTGGGAAACATCGCGAAGGATTTAAATATCAACCTGCAGGACTTGGAATTTCGCGCGTTTCAGATTGTCTCTGGATCCAAGAAAAAATATTTCGAGGTAAATTTAAAATCGGGTATTCTGTATGTAAACGAGCCTCTAGACCGAGAGGAGCTTTGTCCCAGTAACTCAGTGTGCAAAGTGAACATGGAGGCCATAATCCATGCGCCGGTGGGTCTATATCGCGTTGATATTGATGTTTTAGACATAAACGACAACCCGCCATCGTTTCCCGAGAGAAGTATTAATCTAAACATTTCTGAGTCTGCCTTGCCAGGGCTGAAATTTCAGTTGCCGAGCGCTGATGATCCGGATGTGGGGAGTAACGCAGTTAAAACCTACAAGCTGAGTGTGAATGAGCACTTCTCCCTGGATGTACAGAGCGGCGGAGAGCAGAGTGTGTCTGCTGAGCTAGTGCTGCAGAAAGCTTTAGACCGAGAGAAACAGCCTGTCATCCGCCTCCTACTGACTGCTGTTGACGGAGGAAAACCTCCCAGGTCCGGGACCTTACAGATAACTGTTAATGTGATGGATATTAATGATAACACGCCGGTGTTCTCCAAACTGCTTTACAAAGTTGCAGTATTAGAGAATTCCCCACAGGGCACAGTTATAGTCACCGTTAATGCAACCGATTTGGATTCCGGTCTGAACGGCGAAATAAATTATTCGCTGAACAACCACCCCAATGATAACGTACGGAAGGTGTTTGCAATAGATTCAAAGACGGGTGAAATATCAGTAAAGGGAAGTTTGGATTATGAAGTGGCGCGTGCTTACGAAATTCGAGCTCAGGCGCAGGACCGAGGTCAGTCCCCTTTAGCGACGCAATGTAAAGTTTTGGTTGAAATAATAGACCTTAATGACAATGCTCCTGAAATAAAAATTACATCGTTGTTTAACACAGTCAAAGAAGGCGCTAGCAAAGACACGGTTATTGCTCTAATTAACATTTTAGATAATGATGTTGGGAAAAACGGGGAAGTCAGCTGCAAAATATCCGACACTGTGCCATTCAAACTGCAGTCCTCCTATACGAACTATTACTCTTTAGTGGTTGATGCGCCGCTGGACAGAGAACGCGCGTCTCAGTACAATGTCACCATCACAGCTACAGATGAAGGGTCTCCACCTCTCTCCAGCACCAGCGTTATCACTGTGCACGTTTCCGATGTGAACGATAACGCGCCACGCTTTCCGGAGCGCGTGATGAACATGTATTTAAAAGAAAACAGTCCAGTGGGCGCGTTAATATGTACAGTGTCCGCCTTTGATCCTGATGAAAAGGAGAACGCGCGAGTGTCTTATTCGATGTTGGAAAACCCTTCAAAGCCCGTGTCAGTTTCTACAGTAGTGAAAGTGAACTCTATGAGCGGAGAAATATACAGCCTGCAGTCCTTTAACTACGAGGAAGTAAAAACGCTCCAGTTTCAAGTTCAGGCCACAGACTCTGGTGTCCCTCCGCTGAGCAGCAACGTGACCATGAACGTTTTTATCCTGGATGAGAATGACAACAGTCCCGGGGTTCTCCCGCCCTATTCTGGCCAGGGCTCCGTTAATACTGAGAGCATTCCCTATGCTGCTGAAGCGGGGTACTTTGTGGCCAAGATCAGGGCTGTAGACGCAGACTCTGGCTACAACGCGCTGCTTTCTTACCACATCGCGGAACCCAAGGGAAGCAGCCTCTTCCGAATCGGAACCAGCAGCGGGGAAATAAGGACTAAGAGGCGAATGAGTGACAATGACTTGAAGACTCACCCGTTGGTCATTTTGGTCTCTGACCACGGAGACCCTTCCCTGTCTGCGACTATGTCTATCGATGTTGTGGTGGTGGAGAGTGCGGGTGAAATACAGACGTCGTTCAGACAGCTGCCGGTGAAGGAGGAGACTTTCTCTGATTTAAATCTGTATTTGCTGATCGCCATTGTGTCGGTGTCAGTTATATTTTTACTGAGCCTGATTAGTTTAATCGCTGTAAAATGCCACCGGACGGACGGCGGTTTGGGCAGGTACAGCGCCCCAATGATCACCACTCACCCTGACGGGAGCTGGTCTTACTCTAAATCTACTCAGCAGTATGACGTGTGCTTTAGCTCAGACACGCTGAAGAGTGACGTAGTGGTTTTCCCGGCGCCGTTTCCGCCTGCTGATGCGGAGCTGATCAGTGTTAATGGAGGGGACACTTTTAAACGGACCCAGACGCTCCCCAACAGCGAGAAGGTAAGACGCACAGTCTTGCGATTTTGGTTGCGTTGAATCGTTAAATTTGACTTCAGAGTCCTTGCATGTTTGAGTCGGAAGCAATTATGGTTTCACACATGGTTATATGCTTTTCAATGCTTCAAAATGTTTTTTTTTTTTTTTCAAATCGTTATTACAACACCTGAACATTAATCCGGATACAGGTTTTTTTTTACTGCGTAATTACGCGCGTGATTTCTTTCACTCGTATTTATTGTTAAACCTCGACATCTTGCCTCATTTTAATCATGCATGATTAATACAATCTGAAATATATTCTGCCATGAATCAGTTGTGTTTTTTATTTTAGTTTACAAGTATATTTGTATAGTTTTGCGTAAAACAGAACCGTTGAATCGTTGAATTAAGGTTTATACAATGGAACCTTGAAATGGTGTCCTTGTCATTTGGGTACTCTTTGTTTGTAACTTCTGCATTTGGTTCAATTTCAGTTCATGTGTGGTCATTTATTAATTCACGTTTATATATATATATATATATATATATATATATATATATATGCATCCTTTTTTGCGGAAGCGGCAATTTCACGCGAATTGGCTTTTAATTAAAACGACTTTGATACTCATCATTCATATAGTTCTATGTTGCCTAATATCTATACAGGGAAATTCGCTCGCCGAAATTTCGTTGACAGATATTGCATGGCATTACATTTTATTACAGAGTTGGAATTCGATATTTGCTCTGTGCAGTACGACTTAGAACAGAACATAAGTGCTTATATCAAGGCTTGAATTGCTGTAGGATCCTATATGGGATAGTACGGTCCTAAATGAGATCGTAATACTGGAGAACGGGTTTGGCTTTTTATTTATGTATTAAGGTAGCACTGTTTATGTTACTTCCGTTTTCACTGTTTCTGTAACCTGCTTTCTGCTCAAATAATACACTCCCCGCACAGTGATGTTATATTGACATGTATATATATTGCAAAGGTCGCATTTGCGTGTCACTGTCTTCATCATGGACCTTCCTGCGTGAAGCTGTTGATGCTCAGTGGGACACTGGCATCTGCAATAATGAAACGCACGATGTCGCTGTTGACCGTGGTTTTAAAAATGAAACGTTGGATTCCGTGGCCCCGCCTTCAGCCGGGCGCTCGCGGCGCAGGGAGGGCTTGATGAGAACGAGACGCACTGGCTAAAACGGCAGCAGTGACGGGCCTCTGGATGCATTCTGCGCGTTGATTTTGTTTTCATTGTAACCGATGTGTCAGTGTTGTGTATTTACTCTTATTGCGAACCCTGTACGTTTCGGCTGCATCCCGACGCGCAATGGGCCTCCCCGTCCGCATATCTCTCTGGAGTCTCATTGTGCTGATTCTTTGTTTGTGGGATTCATCTTCCGGTCAGATCGTATATTCCGTCTCGGAGGAGGTGCAGAAGGGAACCGTAGTGGGAAACATAACGAAGGATCTTAACCTCAATGTTCAGGAACTGGAATCTCGCATGTTCCAGATTGTGTCCGGATCCAGCAGGAAGTACTTTGAGGTAAATCTGAAAAACGGCATTTTGTTTGTGAACGAGAGAATCGACCGGGAGGAGCTTTGTGTCAGTGCGGTGAGATGCGCTTTGTATCTGGAGGCCATTGCACACAATCCACTGAACCTGTATCGTGTTGAGATTAATGTTCTAGACATCAACGACAATGCGCCTGCTTTTCCAGTAAAAACGCTTTTTTTGAATATTACCGAAGTCGCTTTGCCAGGAGACAGATTCTCCGTGGTTTTAGCCGAGGATCCGGATGTGGGGAGTAACGCAGTAAAAACCTACAAGCTGAGTGCGAATGAGCACTTCTCCCTGGATGTACAGAGCGGCGGAGAGCAAAGTGTGTCTGCTGAGTTAGTGCTGCAGAAAGCTTTAGACCGAGAGAAACAGCCTGTCATCCGCCTCCTACTGACTGCTGTTGACGGAGGAAAACCTCCCAGATCCGGGACCTTACAGATAACTGTTAATGTGATGGATGTTAACGATAATACTCCTGTATTCAGCAAAGCGCTGTATAAAGTCCGAATATGGGAGAATAGCCATTTCGGGACATCAGTGATTAAATTAAATGCTACTGACATGGATGAGGGTGTGAACAGCCAAATTGTGTATTCCCTCGTGACTCCGAGAAATGTGAAGACAATGGACATTTTTACAATTAATCCTGACAGCGGTGAGATTACAGTTAAGGGGAATATTGATTTCGAAGAAAATGCTGCGTTTGAAATTCGAGCGCAGGCGCAGGACAAAGGTGTCCCTCCTCGTAGCACCTCCTGTAAAGTGTTAATAGAAGTGCTGGACGTTAATGATAATGCCCCTGAAATATCAGTGACGTCCCTGAAGAGCACAGTGAGAGAAGACGCGAAAAGCGGATCCGCCGTCGCTCTGATTACGGTATCAGATAAAGATGGAGGGAAAAACGGCGTAGTGAAGTGTGTCATCTCAGGCGCGGTGCCTTTTACGCTCCAGTCCTCCTATAAGAACTATTACTCTTTAGTGGTTGATGGGCCGCTGGACAGAGAGCGCGCATCTCAGTACAATGTCACCATCGCAGCTACAGATGAAGGGTCTCCACCTCTCTCCAGCACCAGCGTTATCGCTGTGCACGTTTCTGATGTGAACGACAACGCGCCGCGCTTTCCGGAGCGCGTGATGAACGTGTATTTAAAAGAGAATAGTCCAGTTGGCGCGTTAATATGTACAGTGTCCGCCTTTGATCCTGATGAAAAGGAGAACGCGCGAGTGTCTTATTCGATGTTGGAAAACCCTTCAAAGCGCGTGTCCGTTTCTACATTAGTGAATGTGAACTCTATGAGCGGAGAAATATACAGCCTGCAGTCCTTTAACTACGAGGAAGTAAAAACGCTCCAGTTTCAAGTTCAGGCCACAGACTCTGGTGTCCCTCCGCTGAGCAGCAACGTGACCGTGGACATTTTTATCCTGGATGAGAATGACAACAGTCCCGGGGTTCTCCCGCCCTATTCTGGCCAGGGCTCCGTTAATACTGAGAGCATTCCCTATGCTGCTGAAGCGGGGTACTTTGTGGCCAAGATCAGGGCTGTAGACGCAGACTCTGGCTACAACGCGCTGCTTTCTTACCACATCGCGGAACCCAAGGGAAGCAGCCTCTTCCGAATCGGAACCAGCAGCGGGGAAATAAGGACTAAGAGGCGAATGAGTGACAATGACTTGAAGACTCACCCGCTCGTCATTTTGATTTCTGACCACGGAGAGCCTTCCCTGTCTGCGACTGTGTCTATCGATGTTGTGGTGGTGGAAAGTGCGGGTGAAATACAGACGTCGTTCAGACAGCTGCCGGTGAAGGAGGAGACTTTCTCTGATTTAAATCTGTATTTGCTGATCGCCATTGTGTCGGTGTCAGTTATATTTTTACTGAGCCTGATTAGTCTAATCGCTGTAAAATGCCACCGGACGGACGGCGGTTTGAGCAGGTACAGCGCCCCAATGATCACCACTCACCCTGACGGGAGCTGGTCTTACTCTAAATCTACTCAGCAGTATGACGTGTGCTTTAGCTCAGACACGCTGAAGAGTGACGTAGTGGTTTTCCCGACGCCGTTTCCGCCTGCTGATGCGGAACTGATCAGTATTAATGGAGGGGACACTTTTAAACGGACACAGACGCTCCCCAACAGTGAGAAGGTAAGACGCATTTAAATGGGAGTTCATAAAATGTTTCGATTATATCTGCTTTTGTCGTCTTCTGTAACATAAGCAACTTTAGATTTATTCCGCATCAGAATTCAATTCTGTGTTTTCCACAATCTAATGCTGTGGTATGATTTTTTTTATTTAAAAACCTTTGATCAAGTGAAGTTTCAGAAATGGTGAGGCAGTCCCCGTGTTCTTTTACGCAGTCTCTCTGCTTTGTTCCAATCACGGAACCTGGTATTTGGTTTTATATATCCATTTCCATTAAATGTATTCTTTTAAAATATTCTGTGTACTTTGATCTCATTTTTACAGTGAGCAAGTCGTTCAATGATTATTGATTATTTTTTATGATATTAATTGATTAATAGCATTTTCAATTTCTTATTCAAAGTACATCGTAAACACATAATAGAAACAAGGATCACCATAATTCTTTCCAGTAAAATACACTGCTGCAAAAAACTATTTATACGCTAAAAAATTTACAAGATTTCGCTGTCAAAAAATAAAAAACAAAAAAATCAAACACTGTAAGAGTAAAGGCACTAACTCGTAATTAACTGGGCATGAAACAATAGGATTTATATAGTTTAGCCCTTCATTGAATTGGGTTTCACAGGAAAAACTGCCATTTTTTACGGGGTGTTTTTAGAATGAACATTCAACCTTACTACCTGATGAAATACGATCACAAAATACGTACTCTTTCACTTTCTGTGGGTGAGGATTGTTTGTCTAGTCTTTGAGCGCATGTATCTACAATTTGTCTTCCGTCCGACAGCACAATTTGAGTAGTCGTTGAGATTGGTATTAAGTTATTGTTCCATTTTTTTGTGATAATAATATTTCGTCACGTATACAGACGAAAATACCAGATGTACTTTTACGTAGAGCTGTTCTGTATTTATTGTGAAAAACTTTTTGAAAAAAAAAGAAACTCATCACATCAGAATTTAAAATATGACACTTCGCGGTACTTCTGTCATTTGTTCTTTCACCATTTTCCGTTTTTATTTTTGCTAACCATAAACGAAATCCCTCGTACTAGCTCTCTAGCTGTTATTTTAAATCATAAAAGGTTTCCCTGGTTCCACGAATATATAAATTTTTCATGATTAATTCAAGACGAACCACTGTTTATTTGTGTCATAAAACGATGGTTTAGTATAGACAGTGTCAGTTTTATTTCGTAATTACGCGCGTTGTTTCCTTTGACTTAAAGCTGATTATTTATTTTGGCGGAAAGTGAGCAGTCGGTGTCATTCATGTTGATCACAACTATATTAGGCTACATATATTTGTCAGTGAAATTCTACACATTCACTTCAACAGAAACAATCTTTAGGTGAGAACAGTTTTAAAGAATGCTATTTCATTTAATTATTTTAACATTTGAGTCCCATTATTTATTGTCATTTCTAACAACCGTTAATGAAGGCAAATAAAGTGTAATTGCTGAAACAGTCAATATCACAATATCATACTTACTTTATCCACTGTGTTTAAAATTTCAGTCTGCACAGTCATATTACAGGTTTCAGAGATCAGTACGGGAAACACACAGAGTGTTTATCCTGTGCGAAAACTCTGCCTTGTCCTGTACAGACACGTGGTGTCGCCATTGACCACGAAAGTGAGTTTTTTTGCACATATTTTCAGAGCTCCTCCTCCAGGCGGTGCGAAGAGAAGCGCACGCAGACCGCACAGGCTTTGTGTGATGGAAGGGCAGGGAGATGGTGTGGCCCAGACAACTGCGCGGTACACAGGGCCTAGGTGTTAAATACGCACTTTTACTGCAATAAAGGGACATTGCTCTTGGTTGTCAGTGAAATACGCTGGTAAACAGAGACCAACGGACTCGTCAAGCGATGGGTCTTTGCGGAGAAAGTGGGATTATCTGGATACGATATCTTGTGTTGCTTTGTTCGTCGGGCTGGTCTACCGGACAGATCATATATTCCATTACGGAGGAGGTGGATAAGGGTACGTTTGTTGGGAATATTGCCAAAGATCTAAATCTGAACGTGCCGGAACTGGAGACGCGGGGGATCCAGATTGTAACGGCGACGAGCACGAAATATTTTGAGGTAAACGTGAAAACTGGAATTCTGTATGTTAACGAGAGAATCGACAGAGAGACGCTGTGTCCGAATTCTGTAAAATGTTCACTGAATTTAGAGGCCATTGTGAATCGTCCTGTGCACGTCCATCGCATTGAAGTGAATATTTTAGACATTAATGACAATGCGCCGAGTTTTCCGGAATACATCAATGTTTTTAATATCACAGAATATGCTTTTCAAGGAGAGAGATTCCCATTACCGACGGCCGAGGATCCGGATGTGGGGAGTAACGCAGTAAAAACCTACAAGCTGAGTGCGAATGAGCACTTCTCCCTGGATGTACAGAGCGGCGGAGAGCAGAGTGTGTCTGCTGAGTTAGTGCTGCAGAAAGCTTTAGACCGAGAGAAACAGCCTGTCATCCGCCTCCTACTGACTGCTGTTGACGGGGGAAAACCTCCCAGATCCGGGACCTTACAGATCATTGTTAATGTGATAGATGTAAACGATAACATTCCGACATTCAGTAAATCGCTGTATAAAGCAAGAGTTTCCGAGAATACTCCTTTTGGTACAACAATACTCACCCTTAATGCAACAGACTTAGATGAAGGAGCAAATGGCGATGTTGTGTACTCTTTCATTGCACACGGAAATCCGAAGCCTCTCGGCATTTTTATTATTGACTCTCAATCTGGGGTCATCAGCACGAGGGGAAATTTGGATTACGAGGAAAACAGCGCGTTTGAAGTCCGTGTGCAGGCTAAAGACAAAGGTTCACCTCCTCGTGCCACGCTTTGTAAAGTTTTGATTGAAGTTGAAGATTTGAATGACAATGTGCCCGAAATAGCAGTAACATCGCTTATAAGTCCCGTAAAAGAAGACGCCCAGCTCGGAACCGTGGTTGCCTTGATAAGTGTTTCAGATAGAGACAGTGGAAACAATGCGCGGTTAAGGTGTAGCATTTCTGGTACTTTTCCATTTAAACTACTGTCCTCCTATAAGAACTCATATTCTTTAGTAGTTGACGGACCGCTGGACAGAGAGCGCGCGTCTCAGTACAATGTCACCATCACAGCTACTGATGAAGGCTCTCCACCTCTCTCCAGCACCAGCGTTATCGCTGTGCACGTTTCTGATGTGAACGACAACGCGCCACGCTTTCCGGAGCGCGTAATGAACGTGTATTTAAAAGAAAACAGTCCAGTGGGCGCGTTAATATGTACAGTGTCCGCCTTTGATCCTGATGAAAAGGAGAACGCGCGAGTGTCTTATTCGATGTTGGAAAACCCTTCAAAGCCCGTGTCCGTTTCTACATTAGTGAACGTGAACTCTGTGAGCGGAGAAATATACAGTCTGCAGTCCTTCAACTACGAGGAAGTAAAAACGCTCCAGTTTCAAGTTCAGGCCACAGACTCTGGTGTCCCTCCGCTGAGCAGCAACGTGACCGTGAACGTTTTTATCCTGGATGAGAATGACAACAGTCCCGGGGTTCTCCCGCCCTATTCTGGCCAGGGCTCCGTTAATACTGAGAGCATTCCCTATGCTGCTGAAGCGGGGTACTTTGTGGCCAAGATCAGGGCTGTAGACGCAGACTCTGGCTACAACGCGCTGCTTTCTTACCACATCGCGGAACCCAAGGGAAGCAGCCTCTTCCGAATCGGAACCAGCAGCGGGGAAATCAGGACTAAGAGGAGAATGAGTGACAATGACTTGAAGACTCACCCGCTGGTCATTTTGGTCTCTGACCACGGAGACCCTTCCCTGTCAGCGACTGTGTCTATCGATGTTGTGGTGGTGGAAAGTGCGGGTGAAATACAGACGTCGTTCAGACAGCTGCCGGTGAAGGAGGAGACTTTCTCTGATTTAAATCTGTATTTGCTGATCGCCATTGTGTCGGTGTCAGTTATATTTTTACTGAGTCTGATTAGTTTAATCGCTGTAAAATGCCACCGGACGGACGGCGGTTTGAGCAGGTACAGCGCCCCAATGATCACCACTCACCCTGACGGGAGCTGGTCTTACTCTAAATCTACTCAGCAGTATGACGTGTGCTTTAGCTCAGACACGCTGAAGAGTGACGTAGTGGTTTTCCCGACGCCGTTTCCGCCTGCTGATGCGGAGCTGATCAGTATTAATGGAGGGGACACTTTTAAACGGACACAGACGCTCCCCAACAGCGAGAAGGTGAGAACAAAAATCATGTTTTTACACAATTCGAGCATGATTTTATCAATCTTCATTTTTATGCTTACTTTTTCTTTAGCATTCATGTCACTATGGTATTTTCGCGGTGACGTCCACAGTTTTTATTAGCAGATGTCAGAAAGCAGATGTCATCTGGGGCGACATAGCTCAGGAGGTAAGACCGATTGTCTGGCAGTCGGAGGGTTGCCGGTTCAAACCCCGCCCTGGGCGTGTCGAAGTGTCCTTGAGCAAGACACCTAACCCCTAACTGCTCTGGTGAATGAGAGGCATCAATTGTAAAGTGCTTTGGATAAAAGCGCTATATAAATGCAGTCCATTTACCATCTGTACAGAAATTACTCAATGCGAGGATGTGATTCTATGTCTGGTTGTATGTGCTGAGGTCAAGTAGTCAGTGAACGTGTGTCAGTTTCACGTGGGTTTTTTACTTGCGAGAACTGCGACTCAAATTTCCTTTTTTGCGTTGTTTAAGTATTTCAGTGGAAATGAAAAAAGCGTCACGTATCTCGGATTATATCTTTTATTGCACGATTCAGCACCACCACAAAAGAACAGCGATCGGAATCAAACCTAGTAGTACCTACAATATGGAGATATCAGTCTCGTCTTCCTTGTATGATAATGATGTGACACACTACTTATCCGCGCTGTATCAATTCGCGATATTTCATTTTGCTGTGCTAAATGTGCTTTTAAATATTCGTTATTGTTGAACATGTGCTCGCTTAGTTCTTGCAATCCGCGTTACTGAGAATTGTGGGCGACATGTTAACTAACACAGGTGCAGTGTTTTTACGTTTTCACTGAAATCAGTTTCACGGGATTACGTTTGACTGATTTACTGCCCGGTGCTCGACTGCAAAACCTATTTATTGTTATTGCATGTACTCGTGTATTAACGCTACTTCCAGCATGTTTGTACTATTGTTGCAACTGATTCTAATTGTACCATTACTAGTAATAACAGTCATGGCGGCTATTGGATAGAGTAGCGATGCTCTCGGGGTGGGTGGTAATTAACATTTTATTCCTGAGGGAGAAACCTGTTGTACACGGGGGCATGAGACTTACCCTAAATCCTCTTAGTAGAATTCCTGAAGTACAGTTAGCTTTATACGTCTCCCAGGGTAAGATCAACTGTTTGACTAATGAATAGTAATTATTGCTTTCAATATACTGCCTTTACAGCGAAAGGGGATTCTGTCTGACAAAAAATGCACTTTGCGGTTAAAACCCTTTTATATGTTGTTTTGTTAACATTCCACAAGATGTCGCTGTTGACCAAGAGTGCTAAACTGTATTTTCCGTGTGTTTTGGGCTCATCCTCTTTTATGACGTTTCACGCAGCCAGCAGCTAAGGTTTTTCATGAAAGCGCAGCGCGGACATTGTTCGCCACTAGCGCGTTTCAGGGATCTTATTTTCATGTTAAATGTGATGTTGGTTCAGGTGTGATTTCGCATTTTTGGAACCTTCTGGAGTCTACAGACCGGTGCAGTTATGGGGGTTTCAAGCCCAAGGACTTTAATGTGGGTTAATTTAATCTTGGTTTTGTTCGTGCGTTTCTGTGAGCGAGCATTCGGACAGATTGTCTACTCCGTTTCCGAGGAGGTACACCCGGGCACATCTGTTGGAAATATCGCCAAGGACCTGAGCCTCAACCTCCAGGAAATGGAAGCGCGTTCGTTTCGGCTCGTCTCTGGATCTAAAACGAAGTATTTCGAGGTAAATTTTAAAACGGGCGTGTTATATGTGAGTGAGAGAATAGACCGAGAGGAGCTTTGCGCGAATGCTCGTGCGTGCTCTTTGAGCTTAGAAGCCATCCTTAACCACCCTTTGAGCCTGCATCGGCTGGAAATAAGCGTTTTAGATGTAAACGACAACTCGCCGAATTTCCCCGTGAAATCACAGTTTTTCAATATTTCTGAATCTACCTTCCCTGGAGCCAGATTTTCGCTGATGAGTGCGTTTGATCCTGACGTAGGACCGAATTCCGTTAAAAGCTACAAGCTGAGTGCGAATGAGCACTTCTCCCTGGATGTACAGAGCGGCGGAGAGCAGAGTGTGTCTGCTGAGCTAGTGCTGCAGAAAGCTTTAGACCGAGAGAAACAGCCTGTCATCCGCCTCCTACTGACTGCTGTTGACGGAGGAAAACCTCCAAGATCCGGGACCTTACAGATAACTGTTAATGTGTTGGATAATAATGACAACAGCCCCGTGTTTAGTGGTCCGCTTTACAAAATTCGTGTGTTTGAAAATACACCTCGCGGAACTAAAATTATATCATTGAATGCCACTGACGCAGATGAAGGCTTGAACGGCGAGATCACGTATTTATTTAACAGACACGGCCAAGAGAAGAATTTAGATACATTTTCTATTGACCCAGGCACTGGGGAAATAACAGTTAAAGGCGAGATTGATTTCGAAGAAACGGCCTTCTATGAGATTCGGGTGGAGGCCCAGGACAGGGGACAGTCGCCAATGATGACTCACTGTAAACTGTTAGTTGAGGTTGTCGATGTGAACGACAACGCGCCAGAAATAAGCGTGACTTCTCTTATGAGTGCAGTTAAGGAAGACGCTGAACTCGGCGCCGCCGTAGCCCTTATCGCCGTGTCCGACAAAGACAGCGGCGCCAATGGGAGAGTGAGCTGTAAATTGGAAGGTAACGGTCCTTTTAAACTTAAAACATCGTACCGAAATTACTATTCTGTTGTTCTTGACAAAGCTCTGGACAGAGAGCGCGCGTCTCAGTACAACGTCACCATCACAGCTACAGATGAAGGGTCTCCACCTCTCTCCAGCACCAGCGTTATCACTGTGCACGTTTCTGATGTGAACGACAACTCGCCGCGCTTTCCGGATCGCGCGATGAACGTGTATTTAAAAGAAAACAGTCCAGTTGGCACGTTAATATGTACCGTGTCCGCCTTTGATCCCGATGAAAAGGAGAACGCGCGAGTGTCTTATTCGATGTTGGAAAACCCTTCAAAGCCCGTGTCCGTTTCTACATTAGTGAACGTGAACTCTGTGAGCGGAGAAATATACAGCCTGCAGTCCTTTAACTACGAGGAAGTAAAAACGCTCCAGTTTCAAGTTCAGGCCACAGACTCTGGTGTCCCTCCGCTGAGCAGCAACGTGACCGTGAACGTTTTTATCCTGGATGAGAATGACAACAGTCCCGGGGTTCTCCCGCCCTATTCTGGCCAGGGCTCCGTTAATACTGAGAGCATTCCCTATGCTGCTGAAGCGGGGTACTTTGTGGCCAAGATCAGGGCTGTAGACGCAGACTCTGGCTACAACGCGCTGCTTTCTTACCACATCGCGGAACCCAAGGGAAGCAGCCTCTTCCGAATCGGAAGCAGCAGCGGGGAAATAAGGACTAAGAGGCGAATGAGTGACAATGACTTGAAGACTCACCCGCTGGTCATTTTGGTCTCTGACCACGGAGACCCTTCCCTGTCAGCGACTGTGTCTATCGATGTTGTGGTGGTGGAGAGTGCGGGTGAAATACAGACGTCGTTCAGACAGCTGCCGGTGAAGGAGGAGACTTTCTCTGATTTAAATCTGTATTTGCTGATCGCCATTGTGTCGGTGTCAGTTATATTTTTACTGAGCCTGATTAGTCTAATCGCTGTAAAATGCCACAGGACGGACGGCGGTTTGAGCAGGTACAGCGCCCCAATGATCACCACTCACCCTGACGGGAGCTGGTCTTACTCTAAATCTACTCAGCAGTATGACGTGTGCTTCAGCTCAGACACGCTGAAGAGTGACGTAGTGGTTTTCCCGACGCCGTTTCCGCCTGCTGATGCGGAGCTGATCAGTATTAATGGAGGGGACACTTTTAAACGGACCCAGACGCTCCCCAACAGCGAGAAGGTACGGACCGTAAATATGTGTGATAAAACGTCTAATCACGTCTAATTGAAACTTTTAACTGAGAACTGTGTTTTTTATCTTTATGTTGACCTGTGATCTGAACTATTTTATATTTACTGTTTTCCTCTTGATATTTCTCTCTTTGGAGGTGTGATGCTGTCCTGTGCTGCTGTGATCACCCTTTCCCCTATGGTTGCTTTGCCTTTCCCAAAGAGAACAGAGACTGCATAGAGACTACAGAGTACAACTGCATAACGACTGATCTACACTACAGGCCCTGTATAGAGACTGATCTACACTACAGGCCCTGTATAGAGACTGACCTACACTACAGGCCCTGTATAGAGACTGATGTACACTACAGGCCCTGAATAGAGACTGGTCTACATTACAGGCCCTGCATAGAGACTGATCTACACTACAGGCCCTGAATAGAGACTGATCTACACTACAGGCCCTGTATAGAGACTGATGTACACTACAGGTCCTGCATAGAGACTGATCTACACTGCAGGCCCTGCATAGAGACTGATCTACACTACAGGCCCTGAATAGAGACTGATCTACACTGCAGGCCCTGCATAGAGACTGATCTACACTACAGGCCCTGCATAGAGACTGATCTACACTACAGGTCCTGCATAGAGACTGATCTGATGCTTGTGACAATTACAGGTTGCTGTGTGTTTTTATAATTATTATTAAATATAAAAAATATAATATAAATATAATAAAATATTTCAAATCCAATCGTCTGCTCCAGACTGTCTGAGACGGCCTGTGTATATTGGTTTTATCAGTTCCATTTGAATTTCTGCCATCTATTTATTAATTTTGCTTTTCTAAATGGATGAGGTCACCGCTCCACATGAGGTATCATAAGCAGTTCAGCAGATCTCCAGAACTGGATGTACTCAAACTGATCCTGAGCACGTTTGATCACTGCTTTTTCGTGTGTTCAGCGCACGTTGTGTTTGTCTGGGCGCGAGCACCACGTTGAACATGCGCAGCGTTGCGTCTGTGCATTTAATGACTGTAGGCCAGAGGTCCTCAATCTTATCCAGAAAGGGCCGGTGTGGGTGCAGGCTTTTGTTCCAGCCAAGCAGTAACACACCTGATTCTACTAATCAAGGTCCTTAGCAAAGACTACTCTAGTGGTTGATTAGTAGAATCAGGTGTGTAACTGCTCAGTTGGAACAAAAGCCTGCACCCACACCGGCCCTTTCTGGATAAGATTGAGGACCCCTGCTGTAGGCTCTCTCGAGCTGTGTGCAGCGCCTGAGCACCAGACTGAACATGCGCAGCGTTGCGTCTGTGCATTTAATGACTGTAGGCTCTCTCAAGCTCCGTGCAGCGCGCACTGCGGCGCTGTCCATCCTCGTGGTGCTGAAAACGGGCAGGCAGGCTCTCCGGACTCTTAACACTGCCTAATGTCCCCCAGCATCGAACGGATCCTCAGTATTTATGCGCATTAGAATATATTAGACTGCATAATCAGCCGTGGCCTGTGTCAAAGTAATAGGTAATGAACTCGCTGTTTAATTGGCTTGTAATGTGTTCCTTTTTACACAAGTGTTGCGTTTGAAATGCCATTGAAGCTTCCACTCCTTAAAGTCAGCTGAACTAATGCCGTGCAAAGGTCAGCCCTTCTGAATGTGCAACCCTTCTGAATGTGCAGAGGCATCAATTGTAAAGCGCTTTGGATAAAAGCGCTATATAAATGCAGTCCGTTTACCGTTTACCGTTAATAATCACTGAAAGTCCTCAACAGCGTACCAGTACACAGCATAGTGATTAACATCCACCGCATTCACTCTAACCATGCAGGGAGTCTGACCTGTTTGCACCTGGGATTTCTGGTATTGGGGATGAGGCCAGTTATCAGGGCATTATGGGTAGACTATTGAACATATGAATGGAGTCATTTTCTTTGGGCTGTTCTGCAGTCTGTTCTGCAGTCCTGCAGTCTGCACAGACCACACCGTGTTCACAAGAGAAAACCTCACAGACCACACAGTATGTGTAAAAAAAAGCAGGAGAGAGAGAGGTGGGCGGGGGTGTGAAAGCAGGAGAGAGAGAAAGAGAGAGAGAGGATGTGTGAAAGAAGGAGAGAGATTTATACTTTTTATTTTTATTTTACCTGCAGCTGACCTACTTAAAGAGTCTCCAGGGCTTTAAGCTGTATTATGTAAATAATTTAAAATAGAATGTGTTTATTTTAGAACACTCAGGAATTCATAATGATATTAGTGATGTACTGCACAAATGCTTCAGAATGCAAGCAAACCCAACTTCACTTTCACGTCTACTCACACACACACAAACAAGCTCACATACACACATACATTCTCTCACAAGCACACACACACACACACTCACTCACACACACAATTACACATGCACACATACATTCTCTCACAAGCACACACACACTCACTCACTCACTCACTCACACTCACACTTACACATACACACACACACACACACACACACTCACTCACACACACTTACACATACACACACACACTCACTCTCACACACACACACACACACACACACTTACACATACACACATACATTCTCTCACAAGCACACACACACACACACTTACACATGCACACATACATTCTCTCACAAGCACACACAGGCACACACACAAACACACACACACACTCTCACAGGCACTCAGTTGGCGCTTAAATACGGTGTTTGATGAGATCCTGTTTCTCACACACAGCTTCTAGTTTCTTTGAATTGAATCCTTCTTCCATGCACAATATGTGGCTGTTGTCATTACAGCTATTCCCCAGTCTCATCTCAATAACCAAGAGCTGAAGTCAAATCCGACAGGCTCACTCACACAGGAGGTGGTGTTCTGCAGAGTTCTGCACTGTTCTGCAGTGTTATGCAGTCTGAAGAGATGTGTCATCAGACCATGGCAGAAGATAGGAAATGACCGAGTGGTTCATAGAGGAACAGGGAGTTAGTTCCACCACTGGGGAGTTCGGATGGAAAAGCTCTGTGGTTGGGACGAGCGAGCACCCTTCACCTGGATGGTAGGGTGTGCGAGTCGCCCTGCTGCAGCAGAGTGGAGTGGTCGAGCTGGTTAGCATGCAGGAGATTACTGTGTGTGTGTTAGTGTGTGTGAGTCAAGTCAAGAACATCCAGTATACCCTTCAATTAAAGCAAACTGAAATTCAAACTCATATTCCTCAGATAAGTCGGTGTACATTTAATTTCAAATCCAGTGTGCTGGAGTACAGAGACAAAACAACAAAACTCCTGTCACTCTCCAAATATGTACGGACTGCACTGTACGTGATTTTGTGTGTGTGTGCGTCTAGTGTACATATGTGTGTGTGTGTGTGTGTGTGTATCTTCAGTATGTGTGTGTGTGTGTGTATCTACAGTATATATACTGTGTGTGTGTGTGTGTGTGTGTGTTTCTACAGTATATATACTGTGTGTGTGTGTGTGTGTGTGTGTATCTACAGTATATATACTGTGTGTGTGGGTGTGTGGGTGTGTGAGTGTGTGAGATTATAATTCTGTTGATGTGTGCCACATGCCTCTACATGCACATACAATATATGCTCATGCATTAGTAAATGTGTCCAGGTTAGGGTTAGGGTTAGGGTTAGGGTTAGGGTTAGGGTTAGGGTGTCCGGGAGGAGAAAGTGTCACAGTCCCGCTGATCAGTGCTCCAGGGTGGCACAATTATGGGTGCCTTACATGAAATATTAAAAATACAAAACCTGATTGCTTGTGTGTGTGTGTGTGTGTGCTGGTGTCTGTGCGTGTCTGTGTGTGTGCGTGTGCTAGCATTCTTTAGAAGTGCATTTCTATTTAATTTCTCGCTTGAAGTGTTTTCTTTTGCACAGACAATATAAACATCTGTGATTTCTATTCTTCACCTGTCTGTTTTTCCTGTTTCTATTGTTTCCTTGAAATTTTAGAGGTATGTTTTCCATAGTTAATTAAGTTTCCATGGTTTCATTTCAAATGTGTCTGCTTGATAGATGATCTTATAATGAAACCACCATAGTTAGCACTGCATACCCTGTTTACATTTAAGGCTGAGGAACCAGAAAGCTGCTTTTCTGTCAGGAAAGCATCACATGCTGTGACCTCACAGTCTGGCTTGGAAAGAGTCACATGCTACGGTCACACTTACAACCCAAATGGCCCCGTTTGATACGGCCATAAAGGTTATGGGCCTGAGGCAGCACCTATAGGCTATCTGTGAACAGTCATTTGACCAGGCCCCTCCCCCTGGCAGAGGCCACACAAGGACTTGTTTATTCCCCTGTCAATAAAACTCCTTCACAACCGTAGGCAGGGTCTGGGTGTGTAATGCACTGTATGTATGATGTGAACGTGAGGCCTGTGTATGATAGGGACATGCCTAATATGCAGAAATGCCTGAGTATTCAATACACGTGCTCGCACACAGGCACACACACAGACACACACACGCTTGCACACAGGCACATGCACACACATACACACACGCTCGCTCACAGGCACACGCACAGACACACACACATGCACAAACACACACACACACACGCTCGCACACAGGCACATACACACGCAGGCACACACACATGCACTCATGCACGTGCACACATGCACACATGCGATCGCACGTGCACACATGCACACATACACACGCCCGTGCATGTGCACACATGCACACACACACACTCACATGCATGCATGCACGCGCACACACTCACACATACACATGCTCACACACACACACACACTCACACACTCACACACACACGCTCCCACGTGGGCCCACACACACATACACACACACACACACACACACACACAAACGCACGCACATGCACACACACACACACACACACACACACACACATACGCACACACACACACACACACACACACACACACAAACGCACACACACACACACACACACACACACACACACAAACGTACACACAGACACAGTACTGCAGTGGCAGGCAGATCACTGGGCTTTACGGCTTCATTAGTGAACAGTGAATAGTGAACTCAATCGTGTCTGTGTCCCAAACTAGTATTTAGTGGACAAAAAAGATCTAGAAAGGCCTTTTATATACTTTATAATCTGCATTAAAAAAAAGAAACTTAATATTTTCATGTGCAGAAGAACGTCCCAGTTGAGAAGTACTACTCAGAATTCTGAGGGGTGGAGCTGTGTTACGGACAGCTGAGGCAGCCAATGAGCAGAGTCTGGTGGGAGGACTCTGGCACAGTCTTTTGTTCTGTGCTAGCAGTGAGGTCACCTCTGAGTTCCTCAGACTGCGCGTATTGCTTGGCAACCGTTACTGGGCAACAGGCCAGCGGTCCTGCTGGCAGAGCTCAGTGACTGGTGTAATCACATGATTCACTGTGTGGAGTGACTGGTGTAATCACATGACTCGCTGTGCTATGTACATGCTCCCGGTCATTAGTATCAGAGGTCAGAGGTCAGAGAGGTCGACCACAGTCAGGTGTGTCTTTGGTTAAGTGTGCCCAAAGTCTCAATGGCCTTGACACTGATTAACCACAGGGGGGCGCTCTGCTGTAACTACCAGCTGCAGCAGCCCGACTGAGCGCTGAGCTGTCAGTCACTGGCTGGGCGTGGTCACAGAAAGCCAGATCTGCACCTAAACCCCGGGGGCGGAACTCCGGCAGCCGTTAGTGGGACAGATGGAGTTTCACAGGGCTTCTTCTTCTTCACTTCCCTTCCCCGTGATGGCTCCCTGTGTTTTTATCTGCCAGTTTCTATCGCAGGGCTCTGTTAACACTCCCAGTCTCAGACAGCTGGCTTCACATTTTAAGAAAAAGGGAAGAGGTGCAGGTTGATTTTAATTTTTCTAATTCACACTGTCTGCCACACGGTTATGGTCATTTGTGCTCTCTGTTCAGGGTGCTCTGAGCTGGAGGGCTGGAGGGACCTGCCTGGGGAAAGCAGACACTCCTCCTGCTGTATGTGCTTTTCCCACCGTATTCAGACTGGGAGCAGCAGAGGAGGTTACAGGTACAGGTGGGATCACAGTACAGAAAGGCAGGGAATTGAGCCCCTGGATTCAGTTTGAGTCTGAGCGGCCCTGCAGACTGGGTCTGAGCCACCCTGCAGACTGGGTCTGAGCCGCCCTGCAGACTGGGTCTGAGCCGCCCTGCAGACTGGGTCTGAGCCGCCCTGCAGACTGGATCCAAACAGAGCCTGTCTGAGTCTTTCTTTAGGAGGGGGTCTGCAAAATGAGTCATTTCACAGGCCCCTCCCCCACACAGGCTGATGGTCCTCTGTGCTATTGATCCATGACATCAGTGTTGTCTGTGCAGTGACTGCCCTGCATTGTTGTTGGTACGGGCCAGCATTCTTTCAGAAAGGTCATGTGATGAGATTGTGGCGGTCCATCCTGCTCCATCTGAAATGCAGCAGCACGGTTCTGCTTCGGTCCCGTTACCATAAGAAGCCCTTCCATTGGGGGAATGTGCACCTGGTGGCGCTGGACTGAAGGTGCCATTATTCTGCCCTGGGCCTGGGCCTGCCACCCGTAACACTGGCAACCCCCCTAATGCCTTCACCAGCTCCAGATCAGCCCCAGATCAGCTTCAGATCAGCCCCAGATCAGCTCCAGATCAGCTTCAGATCAGCCCCAGATCAGCTCCAGATCAGCTCCAGAGATCATAAAACAGCTAGCGCTGCATGTAGGCAGGCAGCTCAAATGTAACGTGAAGAATGTAATCACTGTAATAAATACGGTGTAATGAAGACTTCAGTGTGTTGAGAATTGGGAGGGTAATGGCAGGGTATTGATGAATATTTAATGATGATAAGTGTAGCAGACACTGACATCATAGCTGACTCCCAGGAAACAAAGACTGAATTTCCAGGTTACTGCAATACTGCACTGCACATCAGTTCCAGCCTGCAAACTGTGATCAGCCCTGACAGGGCGCTCATAACGGCCTGAACTGGGCTTGCATTGATGGACAGGCTGCTGCAGCGAATGGACACTCATTCTGCCAGCATAGCAGCAGCACACCAGACAATTCCGCCGGAATATATATTTCAACAATTGTTTTTTAAATGTGCATGCATTTTCATTATATATTCATTTTGGCAGTCATTACTTACATTGATTAAAATGTGTAATGAAATATAAACATTAAGACATTGTCTCCCAAACCTTTATGTGTATGCTGTGAAATATTTTTTTTAAATAAATTAACAGTAAAATGTCAACAGTAAACTCCTGGATAACTGAAATGCAGTATTTTGCTTAAGAATATTGGGAGCTGAGAAACTCTGATACTGCTCAGTGGTCAAAAGTCCTTTTTATGGCACATTACTGTTTAGGGGATTGTGTTATCAGCGTAATCTATGTGTCAGCTTTGCATTACCTTTAACTTGAAATATCTTGGTAACCGGCTCGTGGAAGTGACGTGTTATCTGTAGCACATTGAACTGAAACTCACACCATCCTTGTCAAGGTGTCACCCTCTTTATTTGCAAAATGTTTAATGTGGGGATTACACAGAGGACAATGTCAACTTCCAACTTGTTTTATTTTTATAAACTAGCAATTAATAAGGAATTAGAGCAAAAGAGTTCAGACCTTACTTTGTTGTAGGAAAATATATGTCCTTGTATAATTTCTACAGCAGAATGCTGTGTTGCACACTGTTGAAATGCATTGAATTAGTCTACTCTAGTGTGATTCCTCTTTACAGTAAATTACAGGCAGAACTAAAACAGTATCTTACTGTAAGGGCTGATGTTTTTAATTATAACGCTGATGTTCTCCACCTCTCTGTCTCCCTGGATAAGTGCTGATGCTGAGTGATTGTAATATAATATAATGTAAGCCAGTCTCCAGCAGATTACTGTAATTTCTCTTTTTGTTAGTGTATTATTCAGAGCATATACTGTCCAGTAAAATGTGCTGCAGCTGTCCTCTGCACCAGTCGATGCTGTCCACCTCCTGTTCCTCGTCCTCTTCCCCCACATTCGGTGAATTTAATGCAAATCTGAATTTACAAGAATTTGTACAGTGCAGGCAGCAGTTTCCATTGAACAGTCTAATACATCTAAAATGGTGGCATGAAGTAAACCTCGCGCTCAGATATACCGCGAGCCCTTCTACTCTCCCTCCGTCTTTTCCCTTTGTTCTGTTCGCATTTTTACGTGCTTTCCTGTATAAATGACTGTTATAAGTGACTGTTATATTTTGTTAGATGTTCAACCTGCATGCGCATTTTTAACGATATTATTTCTAAACTCAGTTATGATTTAAAAATTTCAGTGTGACAGGTGGTGAATTTTTCACCACCTCCATTGCATATTCACCACCGAGCGCACCCGCCGGGTTCGCGAGAGTTACTTATCCCGTGTCAAGGCTATTTATCCCGGGTCAGTGTGCTTAAATGATGATGATGAGGAGGAGTTGTGCCGTGTTGTGCTGCGCGGGGCGAACTTGGGGGGAGGAGGAATATGGAGAGCAGACCAAGTCTCTCCGCCGGATACTGCGGCAATCTTTGGAGATGATTATTCGGGCTGTCACTCTTTAGGCGCGTGAGGAGCGAGACCTGGCAGCCAGCGATCTCTCCTTGACAACCGGGAGGGTTATGTCTGCCAACACCCCACATTTCATAAATAGTGCGGGAAGGTGGAGCCCTTACGTTGTGGGCGCGTGTGTCCGCCGCAACAGCGACTGAACGAAGGAAAATGCCACCCTGAGATTCAAATTTGAACAAAGGAAGCTGGCGATAACCCTCGCGCTTTTGTGCTGTAACCGACGGAGTGAAGATGAGACGCGATTCAGAATGTCTCTTCCTGATTATTGTCAAGAACATGCTGTAATGACACATTTCGGCTGATCAGAAATGGGGGAGGGGGTGGTGCTCATTTCTGGGGCGCGCCGCTGCTTAAAGGAAAGTGATAATGAGATTTTTCTGAACATTTTACCGTTTCTACTGTGAAAAGGAAGCGATAAAACGTTAAGTCTATGTTTAAGCGATTTGTCGAGTTGTTATAATAAAAGGCCACATATATCTATACACACGTACCGTGACCGCAAGTAAAAACGAAAGCTACTTCGATTGTAGGGCAGCTTTCGGTTGCTCTACATTAAGTCACTGTTCTTTTTTCGGAGGTGCTGAAATGCAGAGCCGTCTGTGAACAAGCCGCCCCTCCCCCACAGCACAGCACACCATCGCGCGCAGCAGCAGAATAGTAGGACGAGAGAGAGAGATACGCGGCACCAGCGGCAGGGAAACACACCCGTCAACCGCGCGCCGAAGAAAAAAAAAATCAGTAGAGACAAAGGAGAAGGGGAAATGGATGTGTGGAAGCAGTGTCCGTTTAAAACAGAAATGAAATGGAAGTGCTGGTCGCCGTGTACATAACAGGGTAAGGTGTAAAGTGTATTTTAATGTGGTGGCGCGAGGCAAGGTACTGCAAGCTGAAAAGACGGAAAGCTGTTTTAGTCCGTCTGCGATGGCTCGTGCAGGGGGATGTAGCAGCATACAGAAGAATGTGCCTCTTTCCTTTTTGATATATTTATTTTTTAGTGGCCTTGCGTCTGCACAGGTTCGATATTCTGTTACTGAGGAATTGGAACACGGAACTGTCGTTGGAGATATCGTGCAGGATTTGGGGTTAGATATTCGAAAGCTACCCGCCCGAAACATAAGGATAATCTATACAAGCGCGACGCGATATTTCGATATCAACCCTAAAAATGGGAAACTGACTGTTAATGAAAGAATCGACAGGGAGACGCTTTGCGATTTAAGCGCCACCTGCTATTTGAATCTGGAGGTCGTGGCTGAGAACCCGTCGGAAGTGTACAATGTGGAGGTGCAGGTACTCGACGCGAATGACAATGCGCCGCAGTTCCCCAGAGACGAATATCAACTGGAAATATCAGAATCGGCTTTGCCTGGGTCGCGCTTTCCTATCGAGAGCCCGCAGGATCAGGACCTGGGGTCTAATTCCGTCCGGCTGTACCAGCTGAGCCCAAACGACCACTTCGCGCTGGACTCCAACAAGCCCTCCCTGAACAGCAGACCGATTGAGCTCGTGCTTAAAAATTCTCTGGATCGCGAGAAGGCGGCTTCCCACCAGCTGAGTCTCGCCGCGGCAGATGGCGGCACTCCCGCCAGAACAGGTACTGCAAAAATATACATTCGGGTCTTGGATTCAAACGACAACGTGCCAGTGTTTGACAGTTCTGTGTACAAAGTGAAATTGTTAGAAAACTCTCCTAAGGACACGCTGGTGATTAAGCTGAATGCCACTGATCTGGATGAGGGTTCGAACGGACAGGTGATCTACTCGTTCAGCAGCTACACCCCGGAGAGGGTGCGCCAGGTGTTCAGCATGGACCCCGCCACCGGCCAGATCCGCGTGCGGAGCCAGGTGGACTACGAGGAGACCAGCTCCTACGAGATGTACGTGCAGGCCATGGACAAGGGGGCGGGGGCGGTGGCAGTGCACTGCAAGGTGGTGGTGGAGGTGGTGGACGTGAACGACAACGTGCCTGAGATCGTCCTGTCCTCGCTGTCCAGCCCGGTGCGGGAGGACGCGCGCGCCGACACGGTGGTGGCCCTGATCAGCGTGACGGATCGCGACTCCGGCCCCAACAAGCAGGTGAGCCTGGAGATCCCCCCGGGCCTGCCCTTCAAGGTCAAGTCCTTCAGGAACTACTACACGCTGGTGACCTCCGCCTTCCTGGACCGCGAGACCACCGCCGCCTACAACGTGACGCTCAGCGCCACCGACTCAGGGACCCCGCCCCTCTCCTCCCAGAAGACCATCCAGGTGGACGTGGCGGACGTGAATGACAACCCGCCGCGCTTCGAGCAGACGTCCTACACGGTGTACGTGGCGGAGAACAACGCGCCGGGCGCCTCCCTGTGCACGCTGCGCGCTCAAGACGCCGACGTCAACGAGAACGCCCGCGTCACCTACACCGTGCTCAACGACAACAACCACGGCGTTCCCGTCACCGCCTATGTGTCGGTGCGGGCGGACTCGGGCGAGGCCTACGCCCTGCGCTCCTTCGACTACGAGACGCTGCGCGAGTTCCACTTCCAGGTGAAGGCGCAGGACGGCGGGGTGCCGCCGCTGAGCCGCGTGGCCACCGTCTACCTGTACGTGACGGACCAGAACGACCACGCCCCCGAGATCTCGCACCCGCCCAGCAACAGCTCGCGCAGCCCGGAGACGGTGCTGAAGAACGCGGAGGCGGGGCAGCTGGTCACCAAGGTGCTGGCGTACGACGCGGACGCCGGGCGCAACGCCTGGCTGCTGTTTGCGCTGGAGCACGCCACCGACCCCGACCTCTTCAAGGTGCACGAGCACACCGGCGAGATCCGCACCACCCGCAAGATCGTGGAGGACAACTCCACCTTCTTCAGCCTGACGGTGCTTGTGCGGGACAGCGGGCGGCCCGCCCTGTCCGCCTCCGTCACCGTCAACGTGGCCGTGATGGAGGTCCCGCCCAAGGTAGCGCCCGACCCGCGCAAGATCGTCCGGCCGCACGGCACGCTGCTCTTCTCCAGCGTCACGCTCTACCTGATCGTGGCGCTCAGCGCCACCACCTTCGTCTTCCTGCTGACGGTGATGGTGCTGGCCGTGGTGCGCTGCCACGCCTACTGCGCCCAGGCGGGCACCTGCTGCCCGTGCTGCGTGTGGCAGAAGGCCGGGGGCACGGGGGGCGGGGCCAGCGGCCAGCAGACCAGTAATAACGTGGTGCTGCGGCGGGACCTGAAGGTGGAGCCGCACTACATCGAGGTGCGGGGCAATGGCTCCCTCACCAAGACCTACTGCTACAAGACCTGCCTGACCGCCACCTCCGGCAGCGACACCTTCATGTTCTACAACACGGGCTGCCCCCCCGGCGCCACCATGGGCTCCGAGCGCTTCTTCACCGGCCAGAGTGGCCAGATGTTTGTACGCCGCCTAAGCATGCCCGACGCCGCGCTGCAGGTGTGTCTGCGTCTGCGCGTCTGCGTCTGCGCGTCTGCGTCTGCGTGTCTGCATCTGCGTCTGCGCGTCTGCGTCTGCGTGTCTGCGTCTGCGCGTCTGCGCCTGCGTGTCTGCGTCTGCGTCTGTGTGTCTGCGCGTCTGCGCCTGCGTGTCTGCGTCTGCGTCTGTGTGTCTGCGCGTCTGCACCTGCGTCCGTGTGTCTGCGTGTCTGGGTCTGCGTCTGTGTGTCTGCGTCCGTGTGTCTGCGTCTGTGTGTCTGCGTGTCTGCGTCTGCGTCCATGTGTCTGTTTCTGCGTCTGTGGGTCTGTGTCTGTGTGTCTGAGTCTGTGGGTCTGCGTCTGCGTCCGTGTGTCTGCGTCTGCGTCCGTGTGTCTGTGTCTGTGTGTCTGCGTCCGTGTGTCTGTTCACCTCCTCCTTCGCCTCGCTCATCAGCAGCTGTTTCACCGTCTTTGTGTCCAAATGAAAGAAAAAAGATTAAAAAGATTAATTCTGTGTAAGTGCTCATTTTCAGAGCTGAATGGGTCGGCTTTATGGTGCTTTTTGGCTTTTATCAGAAATGCTCAATAACTCAATGTGCTGCACTCAGTGAGAGTGAGGCTCTCTCTCACACGTTCTGTGAAAGAAGGACCAGGCTGCAGTTTGCAGGTTCTGCAGTTTGCAGGTTCTGTGAGAGAGAGACCAGGCTGCAGTTTGCAGGTTCTGCAGTTTGCAGGTTCTGTGTGAGAGAGACCAGGCTGCAGTTTGCAGGTTCTGTGAGAGAGAGACCAGGCTGCAGTTTGCAGGTTCTGTGAGAGAGAGACCAGGCTGCAGTTTGCAGGTTCTGCAGTTTGCAGGTTTTGTGAGAGAGAGACCAGGCTGCAGTTTGCAGGTTCTGTGAGAGAGAGACCAGGCTGCAGTTTGCAGGTTCTGTGAGAGAGAGACCAGGCTGCAGTTTGCAGGTTCTGTGAGAGAGAGACCAGGCTGCAGTTTGCAGGTTCTGTGAGAGAGAGACCAGGCTGCAGTTTGCATATGGCGTGTGTGCATGTGTGTGTGTGTGTGTGCGTGCATGCATGTGTGCGTGTGTGTGCATGTGTGTGTGCATGCATGTGTGCGTGTGTGTGTGTGTGTGTGTGTATGCATGTGTGTGTGTATGCGCGTGTGTGTGTGCATGCGTGCATGCATGTGTGTGTGTGTGTGTGTGGTGTGCTTGTGTGTGTGTGCGTGTGTGTGTGTGTGCATGTGGGTGTGTGTGCGCGTGTGTGTGTGCATGCGTGCATGCATGTGTGTGTGTGTGTGTGGTGTGCTTGTGTGTGTGTGTTTGCACCACAGGTGAGGGTCAATGTTGCTGAATTTGTAACTCAGTGAGCACGGCATGGTGTTATGAACATGCTCTTTGTTTGCTGATGGAGCTGAGCTGGCTTAGGTCTGCTGTCCCTGCCCTCTGGTGTGATCGTCCGCTGGTGTTTGAGCATGTGAATGGCCGCTGTACAAGCAGGTCTGCAAATCAGTGCCCCAGCTAGTCAGTGCATCAGTTCAGTAATCATTTTTCAAACCACACGTGCACAATTTAGGAGTTTCTCTCTGCACTGGTCATGAATCATCATTAGAACCTCTGTGTATTTGGGCAGAATGGGAGCATCTGTAACTATATGTGTGTGGCTATACGTGTGTAACTATCCATGCGTATCTATGCATTACATTGGTAAATATCTACTTAGGATGTGTGGCAGCTTGAAAATGATTTGTCTGTAGGTATAAATCAGTCTGCTTGTGTTTGTGATTTCAGAAAATAGCTTTGAGCTTGATTGTATCCAGAAGTTTTAGTGTGTAAGGTGTAGGAGCTCAGGTAGCTGGTCTGTAAGGTGTAGCAGCCCAGGTAGCTGGTCTGTAAGGTGTAGCAGCTCAGGTAGCTGGTCTGTAAGGTGTAGCAGCTCAGGTAGCTGGTCTGTAAGGCGTAGCAGCCCAGGTAGCTGGTCTGTAAGGTGTAGCAGCTCAGGTAGCTGGTCTGTAAGGTGTAGCAGCTCAGGTAGCTGGTCTGTAAGGTCTAGTAGCTCAGGTAGCTGGTCTGTAAGGTGTAGCAGCTCAGGTAGCTGGTCTGTAAGGTGTAGTAGCTCAGGTAGCTGGTCTGTAAGGTGTAGCAGCTCGGGTAGCTGGTCTGTAAGGTCTAGTAGCTCAGGTAGCTGGTCTGTAAGGTGTAGTAGTTCAGGTAGCTGGTCTGTAAGGTCTAGTAGCTCAGGTAGCTGGTCTGTAAGGTCTAGTAGCTCAGGTAGCTTGTCTGTAAGGTGTAGTAGTTCAGGTAGCTGGTCTGTAAGGTGTAGCAGCTCAGGTAGCTGGTCTGTAAGGTGTAGCAGCCCGTGTAGCTTGTCTGTAAGGTGTAGAAGCTCAGGTAGCTTGTCTGTAAGGTGTAGAAGCTCAGGTAGCTGGTCTGTAAGGTGTAGCAGCTCAGGTAGCTTGTCTGTAAGGTGTAGTAGCTCAGGTAGCTGGTCTGTAAGGTGTAGCAGCTCAGGTAGCTGGTCTGTAAGGTGTAGTAGCTCAGGTAGCTGGTCTGTAAGGTGTAGTAGCTCATACAGATTGTTTTTTAATTCAGTGACATCCCTAACGATAAGTTGTACTTGCATAACTTCTTCACAGTAATGACATATAGAGGTATCAGTACAGAATTTAAATACCTGACTAAAATTTCATGTATTGCTGCTATGTAATAAAAAATGTAAATAATATATAAAAAACCAAAGACAGGAATTATTTCAATAAAGCAAAATGTTATTTTAAAATGATGAAAAATGTGTACTGACAATTGTATTGATGAAACAGTGAAAGAAATGTAGTGACAATCATGCAGCTCCGAGAGAGCCAGTCATGTCCTCCCTAAATCCATCACAAGGTGCAAGGTGCAGGTGTTTTTACCCAGAATGCTCAGCCATTTGGATGAGGACTGAACCCGTGTGTGAAAATGGTCGTCCATGTTACCGTGAGTAACACATGGTGCAGAAAGCAAAGATCACCTCCTCTTCCTCCTTTTCTTACACGTGGTCTCCACACTGCTCCTTCCCACTCTTACACTGGTTCTCAGACAGGAAGTGCACCTCTCTTACACTGGTTCCCAGACAGGAAGTGCACCACTCTTACACTGGTTCCCAGACAGGAAGTGCATCATCATTAATTCTCAACACCATCCCTAGCCCTTCTTTATCTGTATGAATTTCAAACTAATTTTTTCTCTCCCTCCCTCCCTCTCTCACTCCCTCCCTCTCTCCCTCTCTTGCTCCCTCTCTCCGCCTCTCTCCCTCTCTTGGTCCATCCCTCTCTCCCCCTCTCTCTTTCTCCCTCTCTCTCTCTCCCTCACCCTCTCTCTCTTCCTCTCCTGCTCCCTCCCTCCCTTCCTCTCCCTCTCCCTCCCTCCCTCTCTTCCTCTCTCGCTTCCTCCCTCTGTCTCCCTCTCCCTCTCTCCCTCCCTCTCTCCCTCTCTCTCCCTCCCTCCCTCCCTCTCCCTCTCTCTCCCTCCCTCCCTCTCTCCCTCTCCTGCAGCCAAAGGCTCCTAATGCAGACTGGCGGTACTCAGCCTCTCTTCGGGCGGGAATGCAGAGGTCAGCACTTCCATCTCCTTCTGGATCATGCAGCACGGTGCAGCATATAACTGATCTCCTGCCCTGTGCCTTCAGTATTACTGCAGAGCAGCATAGCATTAGCATCAGCATTAGCCCATCTCCTGCCCTGTTCCTTCAGTATTACTGCAGAGCAGCATAGCATTAGCATCAGCATTAGCCCATCTCCTGCCCTGTTCCTTCAGTGTTACTGCAGAGCAGCATAGCATTAGCATCAGCATCAGCCCATCTCCTGCCCTGTGCCTTCAGTATTACTGCAGAGTAGCATTAGCATTAGCCCATCTCCTACCCTGTTCCTTCAGTATTACTGTAAAGTAGCATTAGCATTAGCCCATCTCCTACCCTGTTCCTTCAGTATTACTGTAAAGTAGCATTAGCATTAGCCCATCTCCTGCCCTGCTCCTTCATTATTACTGCAGAGCAGAGTAGCATTAGCCATCTCCTGCCCTGTTCCTTCATTATTACTGCAGAGCAGCATAGCATTAGCCCATTGCCTGCTCTAGTCCTTCAGTATTACTGCAGAGCATTGTAGCAGTAGCATTAGCCTATCGCCTGCCCTGTTCTTTCAGTATTACTCCAGAGCAGTGTAGCATTAGCATTAGCCCATTGCCTGCCCTCTTCCTTCAGTATTACTGCAGTGCAGCGTAGCATTAGCCCATCGCCTGCCCTGTTCCTTCAGTATTACTGCAAAGTAACATTAGCATTAGCCCATCTCCTGCCCTGCTCCTTCATTATTACTGCAGAGCAGTGTAGCATTAGCATTAGCCCATCTCCTGCCCTGTTTCTTCAATATTGCTGCAGAGCAGCATAGCATTAGCATTAGCCCATCTCCTGCCCTGCGCCTTCATAATCACTGCAGAGCAGCATAGCATTAGCATTAGCCCACCTCTTACCCTGTTTCTTCAGGATTACTGCAGAGCAGAGTAGCATTAGCATTAGCCCATCTCCTACCCTGTTCCTTCATTATTACTGCAGAGCAGCATAGCATTAGCATTAGCCCACCTCCTGCCCTGTTTCTTCAGGATTACTGCAGAGCAGAGTAGCATTAGCATTAGCCCATCTCCTACCCTGTTCCTTCATTATTACTGCAGAGCAGCATAGCATTAGCATTAGCCCATCTCCAGCCCTTTTCCTTCAGTATTACTGTAGAGCAACGTAGCATTAGCATTAGCCCATCTCCAGCCCTGCTCCTTCATTATTACTGCAGCACAGCGTAGCATTATCATCAGCATTAGCCCAACTCCTGCCCTGTTTCTTCAGTGTTACTGCAGAGCAGCATAGCATTAGCATTAGCCCATATCCTGCCCTGTTTCTTCAGTATTACTGCAGAGTAGCATTAGCATTAGCCCATCTCCTACCCTGTTTCTTCAGTATTACTGCAGAGTAGCATTAGCATTAGCCCATCTCCTACCCTGTTCCTTCATTATTACTGCAGAGCAGCATAGCATTAGCATTAGCCCATCTCCAGCCCTGTTCCTTCAGTATTACTGCAGAGCAACTTAGCATTAGCATTAGCCCATCTCCAGTCCTGCTCCTTCATTATTACTGCAGAGCAACGTAGCATTAGCATTAGCCCAACTCCTACCCCGTTCCTTCATTATTACTGCAGAGCAGCATAGCATTAGCATTAGCCCATCTCCGACCCTGCTCCTTCATTATTACTGCAGAGCAGCGTAGCATTAACATTGGGTGTGTAATGTGTGTAATGACTGGGTAATGAGCTTATAACCTGTGTGTGTAATGCATGTGTGTAATATGTGCAATGATTGTGTAATGAATGTGTAGTGAGTGTATAACCTGTGTCTGGGTGTGTAATGTGTGTACTGACTGTAATGAGTGTATAACCTGTGCGTGGGTATGTAATGTGTGTAATGATTGTGTAATGAGTGTATAACCTGTGCGTGGGTGTGTAATGTGTGTAATGATTGTGTAATGAGTGTATAACCTGTGCGTGGGTGTGTAATGTGTGTAATGATTGTGTAATGAGTGTATAACCTGTGCGTGGGTGTGTAATGTGTGTAATGATTGTGTAATGAGTGTATAACCTGTGCGTGGGTGTGTAATGTGTGTAATGATTGTGTAATGAGTGTATAACCTGTGCGTGGGTGTGTAATGTGTGTAATGATTGTGTAATGAGTGTATAACCTGTGCGTGGGTGTGTAATGTGTGTAATGATTGTGTAATGAGTGTATAACCTGTGCGTGGGTGTGTAATGTGTGTAATGATTGTGTAATGAATGTGTAATCTGTGTTACCTGTGTGTGTAACGCATGTGTGGGTTTGTTGCAGCTCGGTGCACATGGAGGAGTCATCAGTGATGCAGGGAGCTCAGGGTGTTCTGGTGCAGAACTGGCCCACCGTGTCCAGCGCAGCTGGAGGTAAGCTTACCTGCTGACATGCCCTTACCTGTTGACACATCCTTACCTACTGACACACCCTTACCTGCTGACATGCCCTTACCTGCTGACACACCCTCACCTCATGACACACCCTTACCTGCTGACATACCCTTAGCTGCTGACACACCCCTACCTGCTGACACACCCTTAGCTGCTTACCTGGCTACGTGTCCCTAGGTGGGGACATACCTCATTTGCTTTTATATGGATCTGGCAAAGCAGTGTTGACATGGAGCAGGCAGACACCCATCAAGCCAGGCCGGGACCTGAGGTCCATTAAAGAGGCTGTTCTCTGGCTGATCCTGCAGCCTGGAGCCTGAGGTCCATTAGTACATTAGTTTTAATATATTTAGTTATTGTTACTATTAATATCAGTGTGTTGTCAGCTATGGTTATTTTGTGCTTTGGCAGTATGTAAAATCACATTCAATTTTAGAGAGAAAGAGGAAGATTAGAATAGAGAGGAGAATTCAGCAGAGAATGGAGAGAGAGAAAGAGAGAGATTAGAATAGAGAGGAGAATTCAGCAGAGAATGGTGGCGAGAGAAAGAGAGAGATTAGAATAGAGAGGAGAATTCAGCAGAGAATGGAGAGAGAGAAAGAGAGAGATTAGAATAGAGAGGAGAATTCAGCAGAGAATGGAGAGAGAGAAAGAGAGAGGTTAGAATAGAGAGGAGAATTCAGCAGAGAATGGAGAGAGAGAAAGAGAGAGATTAGAATAGAGAGGAGAATTCAGCAGAGAATGGAGAGAGAAAGAGAGAGATTAGAATAGAGAGGAGAATTCAGCAGAGAATGGAGAGAGAAAGAGAGAGATTAGAATAGAGAGGAGAATTCAGCAGAGAATGGAGAGAGAAAGAGAGAGATTAGAATAGAGAGGAGAATTCAGCAGAGAATGGAGAGAGAGAAAGAGAGAGATTAGAATAGAGAGGAGAATTCAGCAGAGAATGGAGAGAGAGAAAGAGAGAGTTTGGCACGCCCCTGTGGCTGCGTTGTTGCTATGGGAACACTGTGTGACTTGTTTCCAGGGAAACGCTGTGTGGCTCTGATAACTAGCTGCAGCATTGCCTGGGTGTGGGTGAGGAGCACTGGTGGATGCAGTTTCCATGACAACCATTCATACCCTGCTCAGACTGTGGAAAGAGAGAGAGTGGGGGTGACCTATATGTGGGCATTGGGTACTCGCTGAAGGACATGGATTTAATTTTAGATTTTGTGTGTGGATTCTCTGTAGGCAGGGTGATTGCAGATTTAAGGGGTTGGGCTTCAGGTGTTAAATCTCTGCCAGCAGGGTTTATATTTAAAGGGTTAGGCTTCAGGTGTTGATTCTCTGTCAGCACGGTTTAGATTTAAGGGGTTAGGCTTCAGGTGTCGATTCTCTGCAGGCAGGGTGATTGCAGATTTAAGGGGTTAGGCTTCAGGTGTCGATTCTCTGCAGGCAGGGTGATTGCATATTTAAGGGGTTAAGCTTCAGGTGTCAATTCTCTGCCAGCAGGGTTTAGATTTAAGGGGTTAGGCTTCAGGTGTCAATTCTCTGCCAGCAGGGTTTAGATTTAAGGGGTTAGGCTTCAGGTGTCAATTCTCTGCCAGCAGGGTTTAGATTTAAGAGGTTAGGCTTCAGGTGTCAATTCTCTGCCAGCAGGGTTTAGATTTAAGGGGTTACGCTTCAGATGTTGATTAAACAGAATCAGTAGTGAGATGGTGTCTGTGAGCTAAACAGGGTCAGTAGTGAGACACAGTGTCTGTGAGCTAAACAGGGTCAGTAGTGAGACACAGTGTCTGTGAGCTAAATAGGGTCAGTAGTGAGACGGTGTCTGTGAGGTAAACAGGGTCAGTAGTGAGACACAGTGTCTGTGAGCTAAATAGGGTCAGTAGTGAGACGGTGTCTGTGAGCTAAACAGGGTCAGTAGTGAGACACAGTGTCTGTGAGCTAAACAGGGTCAGTAGCGAGACACAGTGTCTGTGAACTAAACAGGGTCAGTAGCGAGAGACGGTGTCTGTGAGTTAAACAGGGTCAGTAGTGAGATGGTGTCTGTGAGCTAAACAGGGTCAGTAGTGAGACACAGTGTCTGTGAGCTAAACAGGGTCAGTAGCGAGACACAGTGTCTGTGAGCTAAACAGGGTCAGTAGTGAGACACAGTGTCTGTGAGCTAAACAGGGTCAGTAGTGAGACACAATGTCTGTGAGCTAATCAGGGTCAGTAGTGAGACACAGTGTCTGTGAGCTAAACAGGGTCAGTAGTGAGACGGTGTCTGTGAGCTAAACAGGGTCAGTAGTGAGACACAGTGTCTGTGAGCTAAACAGGGTCAGTAGTGAGACACAGTGTCTGTGAGCTAAACAGGGTCAATAGTGAGACACAGTGTCTGTGAGCTAAAGCTATATCATTCCTCACAGGACGCAGGCTAACTGCATGTACATGTGCTCAGCTCTTAGTGTTCTAGAGCAGCCTTCCTCCCTCCTGGTGTCACACAGCGCCAGCATGCGCACACTGTCTATAAATAGCACAGCCTGCCACACCCCCAACTGCACAGAACAGGATCTCCATCGGCACAGAACAGGATCTCCATCTGCACAGAACAGAACCTCCAACTGCAACACAGAACAGAACCTCCAAGTGCAGCACAAAACATGACTTTACATTACATTTATTTAGCAGACACATTTATCCAAAGCAATGTACAAAAGTGTTTATCAAGGTCATTGGAACAACTACAAAACACAGGTTTGATAAGGTACAATACTAATTTTGTACAGTTATTCATAGCCACAGCTGTATGTGAAACTCACCGTGTGTGGGGTGTGTCCCTGTAAAAATCTAGTGTGCTAGATATCCTTACTGAGACAGTCTCCTAGCTACATGAACATATTCTGAAACCCAGCAGAAACAAGTTTAAGCATTTACATTTTTACATACACGATTCAAGTGTATTTGATGACAAAAATATGTTTCAGTGAAAATACTTTTAAAAATATTATTTCATTTTGATTGAATGTCCCGTGTAGTGTGGGTTCCAGCCTAGCAGAATAGAGATTGTTGAGATTAAGACCATATTGACGCATGGTTTGCTATGAGTGACCCCCTTGTGCTCTTTAACAGCAGGGCTGTCAGATTGTGGATCCATCAGGAAGATCCATTATTCAGAGCTCTAAACGGGTCTCACCCTGCATACACCCCACTGCGCATGCTGTGCTCTGACTGTGCTCTGAAACTGTGCTTACAGACTGCTCTGAAACTGTGCTTTCAGACTGTGCTCTGATACTATGCTTACAGACTGTGTTCTGAAACTGCGCTTACAGACTGTGTTCTGAAATTGTGCTTTCAGACTGTACTCTGAAACTGTGCTTACAGACTGTGCTCTGAAACTGTGCTTACAAACTGTGCTCTGAAACTGTACTTTCAGACTATACTCTGAAACTGCACTTACAGACTGTGCTCTGAAACTGTGCTTACTAACTGTTCCACCTAGGAAAGCCAATCAACACTCAGGTAAGAGGGAATATCAGGATCACAGACTGGTGACCCCATGGTGCTCACCTGGTCACAGACAGGTGATCACTGAGTGGGCTTGTTGGCTGGTTTGTTGTCAGTTTTCTGTTTACTTTTGTTTTTACATGACAGGGTCTCTCTCTTCCTCCCTCTCTCTCTCCCTCCTTCTCTCCCTCCCTCTCTCTCTCTCTCCCTCCTTCTCTCCCTCCCTCTCTCTCTCTCTCCCTCCCTCCCTCTCTCTCTCTCACTCTCCCTCCCTCTCTCTCTCTCCCTCCCTCCCTCTCTCTCTCTCCCTCCCTCTCTCTCTCCCTCCCTCTCTCTCTCCCCCTCCCTCTCTCTCCCTCCCTCCCTCTCTTTCCCTCCCTCCCTCTCCCTCTCTCGCTCTCTCTCTCTCTCTCTCTCTCTCTCACTGTCCCTCCCGCTCTCTCTCTCTCTTGCTCTCTCTCTCTCTCTCACTGTCCCTCCCGCTGTCTCTCTCTCTCCCTCTCTCTCTCTCTTTCTTTCTCTCTCTCTCTGTGTCTCTGCCCTGTAGATGCTGAGGGGGGTGAGGTGTCGCCCCCTGTAGGTGCGGGGATGAACAGTAACAGCTGGCACTACCGTTACGGGCCGGGCCCAGGGTACCCGCCACAGGCCCTGAAGCCGGGCGAGGTTCCGGAAGCCTTCATCATCCCCGGGTCCCCCGCCATCATCTCCATTCGGCAGGACCAGGGCGGGCCCGACGACAAGAGCGACTTCATCACCTTCGGGAAGAAGGAGGAGGCCAAGAAGAAGAAGAAGAAGAAGAAGGGAAAGGAAAAGAAAGAGAAGGGAAAGGATGGGGAGGAGGAATAACACATGCATCTACTTCACACCCCACACTGCTCTGACCTGGAGCTGCTATCCCCTTCCACACCACAAGGGGAGCCATAGCTCCAAAAACACAAACATTACAGTGCATACACACACACACACACACACACACACACACTCACATTTCTCTCTTTCTCTCACACACATACACACACACATACCCGTACACACTCACAACCCCAATCTCGTCAGTCACGTGGTTCTGAAGAACCTATATTCTCACACCAATTCTGAGACTTAAAGATACAAAAGAAAAACGGTTGAACAGAAGCAGGAAACAGACTCTCTCTCTGTCTTACACACACACAGGTAAAGACAGGGTGGTCCCTGATAATGGGGTGTGTAACCCACCTGTACGGGACTGTATGTAAAGTGTAACGCCTGGAATGATGCTGCTCTCGTCTGTTTATTTACGTTCACCCCGAATCCCTCGCTTCTGTTCTGAATATTTGATAGTTGTGCGTAATACCTCCCTCTGACCAGAGAGATTGGTAGTACAGAGAGATTGCCATTCACCTGTATACACCTCTCTCTCTCTCTCTCTCTCTCTCTCTCTCTCTCTCTCTCTGTATTTACCCATTGAGCCGGTAAGGTAAGGGGTCGACTGTTTTAGCCTAATCATGGCACCTGTGCTGAAGGGCATTAGTGAGGCGCCCCCTAGGGAGGAGAGGGGCATGGCGTGGTAAGGCTGTAGAGAACAGGGCCCGCTATGACTGCTAATGACCAGCAGGATACTGAGCCATGCCTACTCACAGGCCTGTGGGTTAGAGGAGAGCACAGTAACGTCCACTCCCAAAATGGCTGACACCCTCCTGCCCACTCACAGGCCTGTGGGTTAGAGAAGAGGACAGTAATATCCACTCCCAAAATGGCTGACACCTTCCTGCCACTCACAGGCCTGTGGGTTAGAGGAGAGGACAGTAATATCCACTCCCAAAATGGCTGACACCTTCCTGCCACTCACAGGCCTGTGGGTTAGAGGAGAGGACAGTAATATCCACTCCCAAAATGGCTGACACCCTCCTGCCCACTCACAGGCCTGTGGGTTAGAGGAGAGGACAGTAATATCCACTCTCAAAATGGCTGACACCTTCCTGCCACTCACAGGCCTGTGGGTTAGAGGAGAGGACAGTAATATCCACTCCCAAATGGCTGACACCTTCCTGCCCCTCACAGATGTCACATTTTTGTATTCCTCACGTGAACATGGGTGCTCTGGAGAAGAGTGTCTCCTAAGTGATTGTAATGTACTGTAGTGACTGCTGGTGAAAAGAGAGAGAACGGGGGGGGGGGGGGGGGGGGCGCGTACCTTGTGAATATTGCGTCTTAACTTACACTTAAACATTTTAAATAGTGAAAGGGGGGCTGATTTGAGGGTGAGCTGCCTGGCGCTATCCGTGATGCTTTATTTGATAACATGCTGAAGACAGGAGCGTGTAAATGTATTTAACTGTGCGGTCTCATAGCTGCAGAGGCACAGCACTACTGGCATTCCACAGCACATGCCCAGCTCTCCGCCCCCTCCTCTGCCCTCTGTGCTGACCAATCAGAGAGGAGAGGAGTGATGTCACCGCTGCTGTTGGTTTGGCTCCGCCCCCTGTGGTCTAGTGCTGTCAGATCGGACTGACTGTTTGCATGTTATAATCAGAAGATACAGAAACAATATATAGAGATTATGTATATATAGATAGTTATGTTCATGATTTTATCTTTCATTAATCACACATTCAGAGACATAAACATTGTCTCTGCTGTCCAACATCTTTCACACCCACAGGAGCTTCTGCTGTCCTCCTGTTGACGTTAACTTTGACTAACCTTCTACATATATGTACAACTATAGTGTTATGCTCTCAAATGCAATTTTACTTTTTTATTTGATGACTTCATGACTTTTGAGAATTAATAAGAAACATGTTTTTGTTAAGCTTTGAAATGATGATCTTAATACCATTGTAATGTGAAACTGAACAATGTATGCGCTTAATGAGAAAATATCTTTCCCTCCCCCATTTGAAAAAAAGGAAAAAGAACCAAAAAAATTCAAAGAAGGAAAAAGCAAAAAAAAAGAAAAGGTGTGTGTCTGCCTGTGCTGTGAACGCTGTGTGGTGTCCGCTGTGGTCAGCTGACCGCGGCTCAGCAGGGCTCTGACCTGCTCATCTGTGTCCTGCTCACTTCGTGATTTTTAATTTACTTTGATTATGGATACTGGTAATGTGCTGTTTATAAATCACCAATAAACTTTTCTTTCTTAAATATGTGAAGGAACAGTTGCCTGTGGCTTGTGATGTGTACATGCATGCATACAGTACACACACACGATCACAAGCACATGCACAGACATGCACACACATGTACAGACATACACAGGTACACGCTCACATACAGATCTGCACACACACGCTCACACACACACACACACGCTCACACACACAGGTATTTCTCTGTCACTGCATTGTGAAGATTGTTTCCATGACTACTGGCCTCACTTTGAGGTGAAGGGCAACCATATCAGTGTAAGTGATCTAATGTACAGCCCTGTGGGAGCAGGGGGACTCATGTGGGTGATACACAGTTCTGTGGGGGCAGGGGGACTCATATGGGTGATACACAGTTCTGTGGGGGCAGGGGACTCATATGAGTGATGCACAGCAGTGTAGGATTAATTGAGCATATTTAGCAGTAGACACATTCTGCGCAATACTGAAAAATGCTTCACCCATCCCCTTGAGTGAGAGAGAGAGAAAGACAAAGGGAGGGAGAGGAAGAGTGATTTTTTAAACTTTTGTTTTTGATTTAACAATTAACAAAAAAATCTACAAATCAATAATGTTCTGCGAAACCAAGCAAAAACGTTAAAATATGATGCAGATACTACACATAATATTCAATCAGACAAATGGACAAATCTCTGAGGCATTTTCCACGAATTAATTTTCATCTGCGCTGTTATACGCTTTTTGTTCCCGGGGCCATGAATTAATGCTTCTGGACTCGAATTCCCATAATGCAGTCGCACCTGCCTCTGGGCCTCTCAGAGCTGTGCATAACGTTTCCACAGTGCAGGTAACGTGAGATTGAAGTCCATGGACTCTGCTAGTGCGCACCATCTCCTGGACATGAGTGAGAACTTCTCGAACTTGCACAGCAGTGATAACAAATAAATAATTTAGCCTGCATTTACGATGAGACTTTTTACTCTGCCTCGGTGACGTTGGGCTTCTGTTGGGCTCTCTTATAATGTGTTTTAATTGGCTTCCCATCCATCAGTTTCTCATGTTCAAAACCATTCATGCTGTGGGAGGGGTTCTAGACGCTCGAACAACCTGATTCAACTTACTGGTAATTAACAGACGCCATGGAAGGTGCTGCGCTGTGCTGGTATGCGAATGTATGGCAACTTTCTCCGCTGTTAATTCGACAATATATCATTGCTTTTAGACCCGTAAACGACAGACCTCAGCGATTACAAAAGACGTGTGGAGGTAAGCATGACTAGCGAACTAGTTCGTCAAATGCTACGAGATTCTTAGCGATAAGCAGTTGAGTGTAGTAAAACAGGTTGCTGTGACTGGTGTTTCTTCAACGTTAACTGAACAGTTGCGCGGGCTCCAACCCGAGCTAAGAATGTTGCTGAATTAGTCTCTTCCTATTTGGATTTGTGTTGACATTGTTCTAGCTCGGTCGCTGAACGTGCTTTATTTATTGAAGGGTTGGTACGGAGCATGTTATAGAGGATTAACGTTGGGAGCAGTGGCAGGACGTGGGTTAGTTCTTTTGACACTTGGCAGGACTGTGTTCTGGACACGTTCACGAAAGCAGATGTATTGACGTTTCCTGTGACTCTACCAGTATATCGCAACTAGTGCAGCACAAAGCAAAGCAAACAGAAAACGAATGATGAGTAAAGCAGCAGAATGTGAAGTGAGAGTTATGAACGAACACGAAGATGGATTTGATACAATATGAGAGGACGAAAAGACGAGATGAAACACGAGGACATTATTAACTAGATTAATGAGCGAGAAGAAAGTTTAAGCCAAATAGCACTAAACTGTGAGAAATATTTTTTGTTTAAATTTAAGGTGGCTTTTAAATTTAAGGTGATTTAACAGCAAAATGTTCGTGTTATTTTACAAGCTGAGGAGCTTGGCATGGGTAGGACATATTATTTATAAGTCCTTTTTTTGTTATCATTAAAAGGATGAACCAACAGGAAGAGGCAGAATTCAGCAGTCACATGGAGAATCAGTAAGTGTTTTTTGTCTTATGATTATTACCTGTGTTGGGCTGAGAAAATTCCCTCCTTTGGATAACCAGGCACGATGAAGTGTATCACACAAGAAATAGGATTTATTTCTGCAGAATGAGTCCGGTACCTACTCACAACAAGGTGGATAAGGCCGCACTGAAGAAAGCGCGGGCGGGCCGTGCTTTTATAAGCAAAAATTGTTTTAACAATGACATGCATATTCTATATATGATTGTTACGTGGTTAATACATAAGCATATATTAAGATATCAAAAGCTGGAGTAAACAGGGTCCTAATTAATGGTGATAAAATTAATATTGATCATAAAGTCATTTCATTTGATTGTAAGTTTGAGGCTGGTGACAGGTGGTGTGAGTTTGTTGCATCTTCCTGAAACTCCCCTCAGAACGCCCTCAAATCATCTGATCAATGCGTTTCTCCTCATAGAAGCAGCTTGGAATGTGATATTATTCTTCATAGGCCCAGTTTGGAATGTGATATTATTCTTCATAGGCCCAGTTTGAAATGTGATATTATTCTTCATAGGCCCAGTTTGGAATGTGATGATATTCCTCATAGAAGCAGCTTGGAATGCTTTATTATTCTCATAGAAGCAGCTTGGAATGCTTTATTATTCCTTATAGAAGCAGCTTGGAATGCTTTATTATTCCTTATAGAAGCAGCTTGGAATGCTTTATTATTCCTCACAGAAGCAGTTTGGAATGTGATGATATTCCTCATAGAAGCAGCTTGGAATGCTTTATTATTCCTTATAGAAGCAGCTTGGAATGCTTTATTATTCCTCACAGAAGCAGTTTGGAATGTGATGATATTCCTCATAGAAGCAGCTTGGAACGTGATATTATTCTCATACAAGCAGCTTGGAATGCTTTATTATTCCTTATAGAAGCAGCTTGGAATGCTTTATTATTCTCATAGAAGCAGCTTGGAATGCTTTATTATTCCTTATAGAAGCAGCTTGGAATGCTTTATTATTCCTCACAGAAGCAGTTTGGAATGTGATATTATTCTCATAGAAGCAGCTTGGAACGTGATATTATTCTCATACAAGCAGCTTGGAATGTGATATTATTCTCATACAAGCAGCTTGGAATGTGATATTATTCTCATAGAAGAAGCGTGGAATGCTTTATTATTCTCATAGAAGCAGTTTGGAATATGATATGGAGCTGAGAGGGTTAGGGTTAGGGTTAGCCTGGGGGAGGCTTTCAGACTAGGAGCTGAGAGGGTTAGGGTTAGCCTGGGGGAGGCTTTCAGACTAGGAGCTGAGAGGGTTAGGGTTAGGGTTAGCCTGGGGGAGGCTTTCAGACTAGGAGCTGAGAGGGTTAGGGTTAGCCTGGGGGAGGCTTTCAGACTAGGAGCTGAGAGGGTTAGGGTTAGCCTGGGGGAGGCTTTCAGACTAGGGGCTGGGAGGGTTAGGGTTAGCCTGGGGGAGGCTTTCAGACTAGGGGCTGGGAGGGTTAGGGTTAGCCTGGGGGAGGCTTTCAGACTAGGAGCTGAGAGGGTTAGGGTTAGGGTTAGCCTGGGGGAGGCTTTCAGACTAGGGGCTGAGAGCGTTCGGGTTAGCCTGGGGGAGGCTTTCAGACTAGGGGCTGAGAGGGTTAGGGTTAGGCTGGGGGAGGCTTTCAGACTAGGGGCTGAGAGGGGGGGGTAGGGGGGGGTCATGTGATGCCATGTTGGCCATGTAAGACGTTTCCAGCATTTCCTCTGACATGCTGCTGAATTCTGAACCTCAGTAAATTCCTGATTAAAAACACAAAGGAGTGTATTACAGTTTGTACTGTCTATGCTATGTATGTGTATGCATATGTATATATGTGTGTGTGTGTGTGTGTATGTGTATATATATATATATATACACTCACCGACCACTTCATTAGGTGACAGGAGTGGCACCTGGTGTGGTCTTCTGCTGCTGTAGCCCATCTGCTTCCAGGTTAGACATGTTGTGCATTCAGAGATGCTCTTCTGCATACCTCGGTTGTAACAAGTGGTTATTTGAGTTACTGTTGCCTTTCTATCAGCTCGAACCAGTCTGGCCATTCTCCTCTGACCTCTGCCATCAACAAGGCATTTTTGACCAGAGAAGTGCCGCTCACTGGCTATTTCTCTTTTTCGGACCATTCTCTGTAAACCCTAGAGATGGTTGTGCGTGAAAATCCCAGTAGGTCAGCAGTTTTTGAAATACTCAAACCAGCCCGTCTGGCACCAACAACCCTGCCACGTTCAAAGTCACTTAAATAACCTTTCTTCCCCATTCTGATGCTTGGTTTGAACTTCGGCAGATCGTCTTGACCATGTCTACATGCCTAAATGCATTGAGTTGCTGCCACGTGATTGGTTGATTAGATATTTGCGTTAATGGGTGTAGTTTGCAGTTGAAAAGGTGTACCTAATGAAGTGGCCGGTGAGTGTATATGTGTGTATATATATATATATAGGGATGGCAGGTATGCCATCCCGCCAAGTTACGCCTTGGCGGGGGCATGCCCCATACCTATACAGCACCGAGAGTTTGGCACTTTGCAGGGTTCCCCACAGAAATAACCACAACAGCCACAGACACTCAGCCCTTAAAAACATGAAATTCTGTACATTCTCACCCCATTTCAACAGACATAATTCATAAACAACTTCACATGTCCACACAATAAAGCCCAAAACTAAGGGGATTTTGCGTTTTCTCCTTCTTCTCATTCTTATTTTTCCTGCCGCCTGTCCCACTAACATGTCTCCCCATTGGACATTTTGCCGAAACCAGCCAATTCTTCACCTACATGACCCAATCAAAAACTTGCATACACACACAAAATACCCATACCTTTTTACTCATTTGAGAATTGAGGAAATATTGGGTAGCATTGCTTTGGAATACATCTTATTTAATTTTGGTGAGGCAAGATAGCCTATATTGTTTGTAGTACTGTAACTTGGCGTCATTTTGATATCAATACTTTTAATGGCAGGCCTGGATTTTGGCAGTCTGAATTAATGAGTTATAGACGGTGTATGTCTTGTATGTGTGAGTAGCTTGGCATTTTTGTACGTTGAAAACGTGTTTTTGATGATATATATATATATATATATATATACACTCTATTTAAAAATCTTGTCATACAGAGTACTGACAATTTGAATGTAAACACTAAAATAAAAAATAATTATACCAAAAATGTCCTCTGACTAGCTGCTAGTGTTCTCATTAAAAGTCAGTTATTCATCATTGCAAATTTATGCATATTTAAGATATTACACAGTCTCCACAGGCTGGTTATTACACAGGCAACACTGTAAGCAGTTTATATGCACTGTGTTAAATGGTGAATGAAAATAAATACAAAAAATGTAAAACATGGACTGGGGATTTGGGCTTTTGAAAGTGACTTTAGTGTATCTTCACATTGTGGGACTACAGTCACTTTCTCAGAAGTGAATTATTTGAAAGTTTTATGCCTTAGGACCTAATAACTGCAAATAGCAGGCATGTGTGGTGCGTTAGAGTCGTTCCCATTCGTCATTACAGCTTAATACAAACGGAGCTGAAAACGCCTCGTGCATTTGAATGGGACTGAGCTGATTGGTTCAGATGCTCGCGCCGGGTTGACGCTGTCTACCTTCAGTGCTGACGGCATTGTGGATTCTGTGGATTCTCAAAGTGAAACGTGGTCAAAAACACAAAGAATAGATTTATGCAAGCATTTTACGCCGCGCGTGGAATACAACTGCCGATAATGCGGAACTGGTTTTGATATAAAGTCAGAAATAGCGCTAAAATAAGTAGTCTATGATCATGTCAGAATGAAATGGTTTTACAGAACTGTTGCACAGTATTGATCTGTTTGGTTAGCTCTGCGCTACCATGACAAAATGTATTTACTGTATTTCCTTTTAATTTATTTTGTCACGTGGCATTCCTTTAAAATCTAATTTTGAGCAAAAGCTGAAGCATGAACGCGGATTGAGAACCGTGCATTTTCCCTCGCCTGCATTTCGCGCGTGATGCTCTGAGTGCCGCTGCCTCGCGCGAGACAGCAGAGAAAGGGACGCTGCTCAGACTCGCCCTCGTGCCGCTCCTGCTGCATCTCTTACTTCTTACATTCAGCCAAATAAATGGTCAGTGGGCGTATAGTATCCTTCTTATTCAGAGCGACGTACAACATAGGCATTCAACCTCGAAGCAATGATTGTATGTAATTCACATATTAAATATATTATCATTAAAGCTATACCTTAAAACCTTATTTTACGCATTATAACCCTTGTCTTATGTTCATGTGTTTTGTGCACCCCCGTGTCCACTGGATCAAAAATGACCTGCCCTCACCACCTCCCTATGATAAATCCTCTTTGAATTTTAATACCAAAATATATGGCAACGTGCTTCCAGTTTTTACTACAAAACACACAGGCAATTTATTTTTTCATTTACTGTAATAGAAATATGGTGCTTTATAAATCTTTCTATAACCTAAGCTGCGATCTATGTGGCATCTGCTAAATGCCTTAAATATAAATGCTGAAACGATAAAAACAATAGTAAAATGAAACCCTACCATAGGCTACGTTACATCTAGGCACAGATCATTGGTCGTATTTGTAATTATAGGATAAACCGCAATGAATTTCACGTCACTTATTAAAATGCAGCTGACACTGTCTGTACCAGTACATGTATTCGTTTCGCCTCAGGGTGTCGCTGTTCACTAACTCTGAACTTAGAGCGTCTGCATCCCGCCCAGCTCATTACTGCTAAGGTGCCAGAGCCGTCAGAACTGTGCATATCATCACGGGCACTGTGCGCAAGACGCACAACACTCCGGACCTTTGTTTGCCCACAAGGATCTCCCGAGGAACGTACAACCTGGGGGTATTTTTAATTCCACCGTTAGGGAAATAACCGGTCACAGGTCGAGATGGCGACGGCAAAGACACACCCCAGAGCTGAACTGAAGGTTCAGTGCGCCATATTCCTGCTTGCTGTCCTACAGGCCTCGGCTGGAAATATTCGTTATTCCGTTCCGGAGGAAACGAACAGCAAATTTGTTATCGGGAGCCTAACAAAAGACCTCAGTCTGGATTTGAACCTGCTGGCTGCCCGCAATGCCCGCGTGGATTACCAGGGAGAGAGGCGATATTGCGGGGTAGACCTGGGCAGCGGTGAGTTTATTGTTGTGGAGAGAATAGACCGGGAGAAGCTGTGCGGGCAGACCTCTCCCTGCCTTCTGCATTTCGAGTTCATCCTCGAGAACCCTTTGGAGCTCCATAATATTGCGCTCGAGATACTGGACATCAATGACAATGCGCCCGTTTTTCCGAGAGATGTGATCAAACTGGAGATAACCGAGTCCGCACCGAGAGGGAGCCGCTTTCAAATCGCATCTGCTCGCGACCTGGACGTTGGAATAAATTCAGTCCAAAATTATATTCTAGCCCGGACTGGTTACTTTGTTTTGCATGAAAAAAACAGCAAAGAGAGGTATGTGGAAATAATTTTAAAAAATGAACTCGATCGCGAAAAGGAGAGCGAGCACTCTTTGGTACTGACGGCGATAGACGGAGGCGATCCGACCAGATCTGGCACTCTGCTGATAGACGTTATTGTGCTTGATGTCAATGACAATGCTCCTGTGTTCCTACAAATGCTATACGAGGTTAGTGTGCTGGAGAATTCCCCACCAGCGACATTTGTTATCAAAGTTAGTGCAACAGATAAAGACGAAGGTCCAAATGGGAAAGTAACCTACTATTTGAATCACGTCTCTGAGAATACAAGGAATCTGTTCCACATTAATCAGACAACTGGAGAAATTGAAGTCACGGGGAAACTTGACTTTGAACAGGCGGCGTCTTACGAAATGGAGGTCCAGGCAGAAGATGGCGGGGGGCAGGCGGGACACAGTAGGGTCCTTGTTAAAATTACAGACATAAACGACAACGCCCCCATGATAATCGTGAAATCCGTTTCGAACCCGATCCCAGAAAACTCACCGTCAGGTACGGAGGTAGCCGTTATCAACGTGAAAGACCAGGATTACGGCGAGAACAGCAAAGTGCATTGTTACATTCCTGAGTATATTCCTTTTGATTTGCTGTCATCCATAAAAAATTACTTCACTTTAGTGACCCGAGGAGTCCTTGACCGCGAGGAGGTTGACGAATACAATGTCACGATCACGGCGACGGATGGAGGGTCACCGCCACTTTCTTCAAGCACAGTTATACATTATAAAATTGCGGATATCAACGACAACCCGCCTGTGTTTGATGAGCAGTCGTACAGCGCCTCTGTGGCCGAAAATAACAAACCTGGCTCCTCTGTTCTCTCTGTGAGCGCGAGAGACCCGGACTGGAGACAGAACGGCACGGTTTTCTATTCTCTGTTGTCTGGTGAGATCAGCGGTGTTCCGGTGTCCTCGTTTTTATCCATTAACGGAGACACGGGGGTGATCCATGCTGTCAGATCATTTGATTATGAGCAGTTGAGAAGCTTCAAAGTCCTCGTTGTTGCCAGAGACAACGGTTCTCCTCCACTCAACAGTAACGTGACTGTGAGCGTGCTGATAACTGATGAGAATGATAACTCTCCGCAGATACTATACCCTGCTCCAACAGGGAACTCCTTCATGACTGAGATGGTCCCCAAAACTGCTCACGCGAGGTCCCTGGTTTCCAAGGTGATAGCTGTGGATGCGGACTCTGGACAGAACGCGTGGCTGTCCTATCAGATCGTGAAATCGACTGATCCAGGACTTTTCACTATTGGGGTGCACAGCGGAGAGATCCGGGTCCAGCGGGACATTTCTGAATCCGATGCCATGAAGCAGAACCTTGTTATCTCAGTGAAAGATAACGGACAGCCCTCTCTCTCTGCAACCTGCGAAGTGTATTTACTGATTTCAGATAACCTGGCTGAAGTCCCTCAGCTGAAGGACATGTCTTATGAGGAGAACAATTCCAAACTAACTTCATATTTGATCATCGCGCTGGTGTCCGTCTCCACCTTCTTCCTGACGTTCATTATTCTGATGGTGGCCGTGAGGTTTTGCCGCAGAAGAAAGCCCAGACTGTTGTTTGACGGTGCAGTCGCCATTCCCAGCGCATATTTCCCTCCCAACTACGCAGAGGTGGAGGGAGCAGGAACTCTGCGCAGTTCTTACAATTATGACGCCTACCTGACCACGGGGTCGCGCACCAGCGACTTCAAGTTCGTCAGATCTTACAATGACGTCACAATGGCCGCTGATCAGACCCTGAAGAGGAGCCCGAATGAAACCAGTGAGCAGGAAGGCGGAAATGAGGGCGAATCAACAGGCTCTGCTCTGGTAAATAGATTTTACATTTTTGATTTCCTCTTTCAGTATTTTTTGTTTGAAAAGGGGGTTTTCTTGCATTTTATTATATTGTAATTAAATAATTCATTGTTCCCCATTGGTGAAATTCCTTATTGTCACCAGAAGCAGAACACGTGTGCACTAGTCAGAGACTCAGAAGTAAGGAGGCAGCCACGAACACTATTCAGCACAGACCATGATTCACAATATATATCGTATACTGTTCCGCATTGTTCCGAGTTTGATGTTTCAAGCACACAGAGTAACTGTCCTCTTACGCTGTTAAATTTGCTCTGGTCATTTGACTGCATAATTTTCTAATATGCATTTGATCTATTTCTAAAAATATGTTGTGTGCTTTATAATATTAAATGTTTTCATTGTTACTGGGAAATCTCTTTAGATTTTTCTTCTGCTCAGCGAAAGGCTTTATCTTAATTTCAGAGTATCGGTTACTCCGATTTGTAGGAAGTCCAAATGTATTTACATTTCTTTGTTTAGAAAAACTATATATGATTTGAGTTATTTTTTCAAAAACAAATAACATTTGAATCGTTAGTGTTTCTGGATGCGTAACTGTTCGAATGTGTTTGCCAAGTGTCTTTACTTGAGTTGTTCAGCTTACTTGTAGGTTCATACTCTACTTGAACTATTTACTTGAATAAGTAGCTAAAAATGTTTGTGGTGTACAGAATGTTTGTCATTTTTAATATTTTTTCATCGATGTTTCATTTAAATATTCAACTGGATGCTCATGCGAATTCAGTCTGGTTTCCTGCTTTGTACAAGTTCTAATCCGTTCTTTGTGTCGCTGTTCACAGGCATGGTTCTGAAACGGGCTGCCTTCAGAGATGAGAGGTCCAGAGTTAAAAGCTTCCGCGAGTCGTGCTTCTGTTTGCTACTGGTTTTAGTGTGGTCTGGTTTTCGTTTCAGACTGTCAGATTATTGGTGCAAAGTTTAGGCTAATTAATTCTCAAATCAATTCGAAAGACTCTGTCTGACAATTAAGGAAAATAAAGAGGATTATTTTAGTGCAGCCATACTCGGTTAACTAAGTGCTGTTTAGTTTGGTACATAGTTCGAATTTTGCTAAATAAAACTATTTGAACCTCCACGACAACGTAACTCGCCGAACTATTTAAGTATCAATGATTTACGCAGCTTGGCTTTGTGGCTCGAAATTTCTGTTTCTGTACTTGATTGTCTGTAACCTGTACCTCCGCGTGGGGAGTCTGTGTAGTAACAGGAATGTAAACTATGAAATATGGCGTAATTCATTGAGACAACTTATTTACATTCGATACAGAACTGAGGAGTGACAATGACGGCTCACGTAATATCTGAAATCAACGTATAAAAATGGTAGATACAAAAAGGAGCACAGTTTTTATTGTAAAATGAGTTGTTTTTATTAAATTAAACGATATGGCAATCTTTTAAGTTTAAATATCAGTAGTAGAAATATTAAGTCACGTTCTGACGTATTCAGTTAATAGAATGCAATTTTTAGGAACGACTCTAAGTGTCGCTGTTGACCAATGAGGGGAGGATAGATGCGCCTCTCCTCCCACTAGTGTAATATTCAGAGAGGGGAGCCTTTCTCCTTCGCCGCGAGAACAAAACACCCATCAGACCGAGTGCTGATTCCATTCCTGGTTCTTGTGTCGTGGACGGTATTGTTTTACCTGTTTAAAAATCAAGCCAATAGATTGTACCTAAAATACGTCGGTGTTCAGTGTGGAAAATGGGATCGAGAGGACTATCTGTGTGCGTCTCGATGTTCTGTTTGGTTTTCTTTATCCTCGCGCTGCCGCACAGCCTGGCGGATGTGAGCTATTCTATTCCGGAGGACATGAAGCGCGGATCTGTCATTGGGAATATAGCGAAGGACCTCGGACTCGATGCTAAAGGACTCTCAGCTCGAAAAGCCCGAATACAAACGGAAGGGAGCAGCGAACGTTATTGTGACATGAATATGAACACTGGTGATTTGATTGTTGCCGGAAGGATTGACAGGGAAGAGCTTTGTGGACCGAGAGTTTCCTGTTCTTTGAAATACGAGCTCGTGCTCGAGAACCCTCTGGAATTACACCGCATCGTGCTGCAAATTCAGGATATAAACGACAATTCCCCTCAGTTTCCGAATGAGGTAATTAAACTAGAAATAAGAGAATCAGCTGATAAAGGCGCGCGCTTCCTCTTAGACCAGGCCCACGATGCGGATATCGGACAGAACGCGGTTCAGAGCTACACGCTACAAAGGAATGAGCATTTTGCTTTGGCTATTCATACGAACACGGACGGAGGAAGATATGGTGAGTTAGTACTAAAAAAAGAGCTGGATCGCGAGGAGCAGAAGGAGGTGACGTTATTACTTACTGCCGCTGACGGAGGGAGTCCACAGAGATCTGCTACTGTAGTTATACACGTCACTGTGCTGGATGCTAACGATAATATCCCCGTGTTTAGCCAGTCTGTGTATAAAGTCAGTCTGCCTGAAAACTCTCCTTTAGGTGCTGTAGTGCTTAGAGTCAGTGCCACTGATGCAGACGAGGGCGCTAACGGTCAAGTGACGTATGAGTTCAGTGGTATATCCACAAGAGCGAAAAGAATGTTTGGAATTACAAGGGAAATCGGGGAAATTAAAGTGATCGGGTCAATAGATTTTGAAGAGGAATCATATTATGAAATGCAAATCCAAGCAAAAGATGGTTCTGGTTCTGCTTCAAATGCAAAGGTGATTATCGAAATCACTGATGTGAATGACAACGCCCCGGTGATATTTCTGAATTCTCTGAACAGCCCCATCCCTGAGAGCGCGCTACCTGGCACAGAGGTGGGCATCATTAATGTTCAGGATAAAGACTCCGGGGCAAATAGACAGGTCCGCTGCTCCATTCAGCAGAATGTTCCTTTCAAGTTAACCCCCTCTATCAAAAACTACTACTCACTGGTGACTACAGGAGAACTGGACCGGGAACTAGTAACGGATTATAACATCACAATCACTGCTACTGACGAGGGCTCTCCACCCTTATCCTCCTCAGAGACTGTGCAGTTATCTGTGTCAGACGTCAATGACAACCCGCCTGTGTTTGATGAGCAGTCTTACAGCGCCTCTGTGGCTGAAAATAACAAACCTGGCTCCTCTGTTCTCTCTGTGAGCGCGAGAGACCCGGACTGGAGACAGAACGGCACGGTTTTCTATTCTCTGCTGTCCGGTGAGATCAGCGGTGTTCCGGTGTCCTCGTTTTTATCCATTAACGGAGACACGGGGGTGATCCATGCTGTCAGATCGTTTGATTATGAGCAGTTGAGAAGCTTCAAAGTCCTCGTTGTTGCCAGAGACAACGGTTCTCCTCCGCTCAGCAGTAACGTGACTGTGAACGTGCTGATAACTGATGAGAATGATAACTCTCCACAGATACTATACCCTGCTCCAACAGGGAACTCCTTCATGACAGAGATGGTCCCCAAAGCTGCTCACGCAGGGTCTCTGGTTTCCAAGGTGATAGCTGTGGATGCGGACTCTGGACAGAACGCGTGGCTGTCCTATCAGATCGTGAAATCCACTGATCCGGGACTTTTCACTATTGGGGTGCACAGCGGAGAGATCCGGGTCCAGCGGGACATTTCTGAATCCGATGCCATGAAGCAGAGCCTTGTTATCTCAGTGAAAGATAACGGACAGCCCTCTCTCTCTGCAACCTGCGCAGTGTATTTACTGATTTCAGATAACCTGGCTGAAGTCCCTCAGCTGAAGGACATGTCTTATGAGGAGAACAATTCCAAACTAACTTCATATTTGATCATCGCGCTGGTGTCCGTCTCCACCTTCTTCCTGACGTTCATTATTCTGATGGTGGCCGTGAGGTTTTGCCGCAGAAGAAAGCCCAGACTGTTGTTTGACGGCGCGGTCGCCATCCCCAGCTCATATTTCCCTCCCAACTACGCAGAGGTGGAGGGCGCAGGAACTCTGCGCAGTTCTTACAATTATGACGCCTACCTGACCACGGGCTCGCGCACCAGCGACTTCAAGTTCGTCAGATCTTACAATGACGTCACAATGGCCGCTGATCAGACCCTGAAGAGGAGCCCGAATGAAACCAGTGAGCAGGAAGGCAGAAATGAGGGCGAATCAACAGGCTCTGCTCTGGTAAATAGATCTGTAGCTTATTCTTCTGCCTAGTTGGCTTTGCAGAGGTTAGGTCAGAATAGTGTTCACTGTGTGAACTGTGTTCTTGGCTAGAAATAGCTGTACAAAATAAGTATTGTACCTTACTGAACCTGTGTTTAGCAGTTGTCTATGACCATGAAAGGCACTTTTTGTACGTCGCTTTGGATAAAAGCGTCTGCCAAGTAAATGTAATGTAATTTTACATTTTTGATTTCCTCTTTCAGTCTGTTTATGTTTGAATAAGGGTTTATATTGCTTTTAGTGATATTGTAATGAAATAATTCATTGCTCCCTAGTGGTGAAATCCATAATGTCACCAGCAGCAAAATATGTTTCTAGTAATTGGACAGTTAAAAGTAAGGAGCCAGCCACCAACACAGCAGTATTCAGCACAGACCATGTTCACAATGTATATCGTGTACTTTTCTGGTTTGTTCCGAGTTTCAAGTACAGATAACGTTTCCTCTTACGTTGTTAAATTTGCTCTGATCATTTGACTGCATTTTTAAAAATATGCAGTTAGTCTATTTCTAAAAATATTTTGTGCATTATAATATTCAATATTTCCATTATTACTGGCGATTATCATTTGATTTTTGTGTTTGGCAAGTGTCTTCGCTGGAGTTGTTTAGGCTAAGCCTATTTGTAGGTTTATACTCTACTTAAACTGTTTATTTGAATACGTACACGTTTTTGTGGTATAGACATTGTTTTTTATTTGTACTATTTTCTATTCGATGTTTCATTTTCTATTTAATGCTTTATTTACATATTCAGTCAGATATTCATGCGAATTCCGCAATTGTCCTGATTTCTACTTCGTATAAATCGCAATCCTTTCCCTGTGTCGCTGTTCGCAGCCATGGTGCTGAAACGGGCTGCTTTCATAGATGAGAGATCAGGAGTAAAAATCTTCCGCGAGTCGTGCTTCTGTTTGCTACTGGTTTTAGTGAGGTTTGGTTTTCATTGAACTTCCAGTGTGAACCTTCCACGTGAAAACGTTTGGTTCATGGTGAGATTATGACTTATTCCAGTAAATGTAAATAGGAATTTAGTTTCGCATGTTAAAAGTAGAGACATCTGAAATTGAAGTTCTTAATCGTTTTTCAAATATGAGTTATTCTCGTGTAATTCATGTGCTACTGGCAGGTATTTTCCCCTGGTTATTATTGGGTAGTTTTTTTTTGTGTTGGGAAGTACGTGTTTTCCAGAAATGTTAAAATATTTCAGCTAATAGAAAGTTTGCTATTTTGCCGAAGCCCCTGATAGACTGGCATGCACATGAAGCTCAGAATTAGCTTCGTTAGTTGCAAAATAAGCTGTAATTACAATAAGTCTTCGTTTCAGATTTTTGGTAGGAAGCTCACTAATTAATTCTCAAATGAATTTTAAAAAATACAGCTGACAATTGAGATGATTATATTACTGCAACTATATTCGGTTGACTAAGTGTTGTTTATTATGGTACATAGTTTGATTTTGCAGAGTTCTAACTATTTTCACTTCCACGAAAACGTATCTCGCCGACCTATTAATTAAAGTATCCGTGATTTACGCAGCTTGGCTCTGTGGCTAGAGTTTTCTTTGTTTCTGCATCTGATTTACTGTAACTTCTACCTCCGCGTGGGGAGCATGTGTAGTAACCGGAATGTAAACTATGAAATATGACGCGATTGATTAAACTAACTTATTTACATTCGATACAGAACTAAGGAGTGACAATTACGGGTTGCATAGTATCTGACATTAGCACGAACGCATAAAAGAGTACATGGTTCATGTTGTACAACGAGCTGTTTTTATTTATTCGATAACGACATGACTATCTCTCAAGTTTAAATATCAGTAGTAACATCAGTTCACTTACTGAAGTACACATTAGACTGCATGTAATTTTAAAGAATCACTCTGAGTGTCGCTGTTGACCAGCGAGGGGAGGATAGATGCGCCTCTCCACCCACTAGTGTAATATTCAGAGCGGGAGCCTTTCTCCTGAGCAGAAAAACACCCTTCAGACCGAGTTCTGATTCCATTCCTCTCTCTTCTTTCTGGAACGGTATTGTTTTTTTTGTTTGTTTTTTTTTATTTATACCTATATAAATATCAAGCTGTTGGATTGTGTCTGAAATACCTCGATGTTCAGTTTTGAAAATGGGATCCAAGAGAATGTCTGTGTGCGTCTCTATGTGCTGCTTCGTTTTCTTTATCCTCGCGCTGCCGCTCTGCCTGGGAGATGTGAGCTATTCTATTCCGGAGGAGTTGAAACGCGGATCTGTCATTGGAAATATAGCGAAGGACCTCGGACTCGATGTTAAAGGAATCTCAGCTCGCAATGCCCGTATTGAATCAGAACGGAGCAGCGAACGTTATTGTAACATTAATATGAACACTGGTGATTTGATTGTTGCCGGGAGGATTGACAGGGAAGACCTTTGTGGTCCGCGAGTTTCCTGTTCTTTAAAATACGAGCTCGTGCTGGAGAACCCTCTGGAATTACACCGCATCTTGCTGCACATTCAGGATATAAACGACAATTCCCCTCAGTTTCCGAATGAGGTAATAAAACTGGAAATAGGAGAATCTGCAGATAAAGGCGCGCGCTTCCTCTTAGGCGAGGCCCACGACGCGGATATAGGACAGAACGCGGTTCAGAGCTACACGCTACAAAGGAATGAGCATTTTGTTTTGGCTGTCCATACGAACACAGACGGAGGAAAATACGGTGAGTTAGTACTAGAAAAAGAGCTGGACCGCGAGGAGCGGAAGGAGGTGACATTATTACTTACTGCCGCTGACGGAGGGAGTCCACAGAGATCTGCTACTGTAGTTATACACGTCACTGTGCTGGATGCTAACGATAATATCCCCGTGTTTAGCCAGGCTGTGTATAAAGTCAGTCTGCCTGAAAACTCTCCTTTAGGTGCTGTAGTGCTAACAGTCAGCGCCACTGATGCAGACGAGGGCGCTAACGGTCAGGTGACGTATGAGTTCAGTCGTATGTCCGATAAAGCTAAAAAAATGTTTAGCATTGAGAGGGAAACCGGTGATATTAAAGTTATTGAATCAATAGATTTTGAAGAGGAATCATATTATGAAATGCTAATTCAAGCGAAAGATGGCTCTGGTTCTGCTTCGAATGCAAAGGTAATTATCGAAATCACTGATGTGAATGACAACGCCCCGGTGATATTTCTGAAATCTCTGAACAGCCCCATCCCTGAGAGCGCGCTACCTGGCACAGAGGTGGGCATCATTAATGTTCAGGATAAAGACTCCGGGGCAAATAGACAGGTCCGCTGCTCCATTCAGCAGAATGTTCCTTTCAAGTTAACCCCCTCTATCAAAAACTACTACTCACTGGTGACTACAGGAGAACTGGACCGGGAACTAGTAACGGATTATAACATCACAATCACTGCTACTGACGAGGGCTCTCCACCCTTATCCTCCTCAAAGACTGTGCAGTTGTCTGTGTCAGACGTCAATGACAACCCGCCTGTGTTTGATGAGCAGTCTTATAGCGCCTCTGTGGCTGAAAATAACAAACCTGGCTCCTCTGTTCTCTCTGTGAGCGCGAGAGACCCGGACTGGAGACAGAACGGCACGGTTTTCTATTCTCTGCTGTCCGGTGAGATCAGCGGTGTTCCGGTGTCCTCGTTTTTATCCATTAACGGAGACACGGGGGTGATCCATGCTGTCAGATCGTTTGATTATGAGCAGTTGAGAAGCTTCAAAGTCCTCGTTGTCGCTAGAGACAATGGTTCTCCTCCGCTCAGCAGTAACGTGACTGTGAGCGTGCTGATAACTGATGAGAATGATAACTCTCCACAGATACTATACCCTGCTCCAACAGGGAGCTCCTTCATGACTGAGATGGTCCCCAAAGCTGCTCACGCGGGGTCTCTGGTTTCCAAGGTGATAGCTGTGGATGCGGACTCTGGACAGAACGCGTGGCTGTCCTATCAGATCGTGAAATCCACTGATCCGGGACTTTTCACTATTGGGGTGCACAGCGGAGAGATCCGGGTCCAGCGGGACATTTCTGAATCCGATGCCATGAAGCAGAGCCTTGTTATCTCAGTGAAAGATAACGGACAGCCCTCTCTCTCTGCAACCTGCGCAGTGTATTTACTGATTTCAGATAACCTGGCTGAAGTCCATCAGCTGAAAGACATGTCTTATGAGGAGAACAATTCCAAACTAACTTCGTATTTGATCATCGCGCTGGTGTCCGTCTCCACCTTCTTCCTGATGTTCATTATTCTGATGGTGGCCGTGAGGTTTTGCCGCAGAAGAAAGCCCAGACTGTTGTTCGATGGCGCAGTCGCCATTCCCAGCGCATATTTCCCTCCCAATTACGCAGAGGTGGAGGGAGCAGGAACTCTGCGCAGTTCTTACAATTATGACGCCTACCTGACCACGGGCTCGCGCACCAGCGACTTCAAGTTCGTCAGATCTTACAATGACGTCACAATGGCCGCTGATCAGACCCTGAAGAGGAGCCCGAATGAAATTTTGGAGGGGGGTGCTACGGAATCATCTGAGGTAAGACCGTGAATGGGATGTGCTTTCCTTGGTCTTTTTTACATATTGCGCAAACAGACGGGTTTACCTCGGTTCTCATTCTGACAATAATTGCTTTTTATTGCTTTCCTTCATAGAGTGGCAGATGGATTATATCAGTGCACCTCCTTTCCTACCACCCAAAAATGCAAATAATGTTCACAGTGCTAGGAGGGAGGCAGTAGGACAACAAACAAGCAGCCCAGTTCTCCTGCAATCTTCACAATCAAACTCTCATCCCACTATCCTCCCAATACACACACACACGCACACAGACATGCGCACACGCACACACACAGACTCACACTCTCTCACACACACACACACACACACTCACACACATAGTCACACACACACACACACACACACACCCACACTCTCTCACGCACACACTCACACACACACGCCCACACTCTCACGCACACACACACACACTCACACACATACAGTCACGCCGACTCACATACGCACACACTCTCTCACGCGCACACACACACACATACACACGTATCCCAAGATGCTGCTCTGTGGACCTGGTTGGCTGCATGTTGTATTTTGTCCATACTAAACCATAAGCAGATAGTGCATTGCTGTGTTTGGTGCTGGTTAAGAGCTGACTATGAGTAGCAGTGTGGTGCCGTTGCTGCAGTATGGTGGGCATTTAATAAAGGTCTCATAAATACCTCTGATCAGTGAACATTGGAAGCAGCCATGAGCGATGTGATCTGTATGCATGGTAACACATAGAAGGCCTTCATGCTTATTCTGTTTCATTGCTGCCCTGTTGCTATTTGTGTAATGTTCCCAATGGGCTCTGGTGCTGTGACTCTTAAGGCTTTTGTTGAGTTGGGTATATGGGGAG